>NC_141793.1:12333632-12633632 GCF_054643075.1 Acanthaster planci
GAGACTGACGATCGAGTGTTTGCGTACCTCGTTTTTTTTGTTTGTGATGAATCACGAGAAAGGACACAGGAGGGGATGTATTCTAGGGAGGAGCCAGCAGCTTGCCAATTCCTCGAGGACAGAGAGCAATTGGGGGAGCTAGAGATGATACGTCTGTCGCTGTTTGGCCCTCGGCAAGCTTCACAAAAAAATAAAATCGCAGATCGAGATTGTAATAATCTTGAGAGGAAGGAAGTGCAACGGGCTGACAATAATCAAAGGAGGACTGTCGGAAACCATCAGAAACAAATTAAGGGGGAAAAAACTGAGCCAAACCACCATCCTTCTCTCTCCCAAGACCTCAGTTTCGTTTGTGAGTTTTAAGCTGGATAGGGTATTCGTCTTCAGGAAAAATGAGTATCTGGTCCTGCATCAGTGGAACACAGAGGAGAAATCGTTACATGCTGGAGTCCCCTTGGTCAGGGCTACACCACAAGTTGAAGTTACTTGTTACAACTCTGAATGCAAAGTTTGCGTAGAAAGTTGTTTAGTTTGATTCACTCAAAGTCAATTATAAACTTGAAAATATGTACATGTAGACCAATCCAGGTTACTGAATGGATTTCAACTACTACACCCAGCATGAGGCTTGCTCCTCAAGAAAATGAAAGAGTGAAAGTTGACAAATTATTTCTTGGAAGGGACCATTTTTTAAAAAAAATGAACAAAAAAATTTCAAATATGCACAGCCGGATGTGACAGCCTGATATCCAGATTCACTTGATCCACAAACGAGGAAAAACTCTCAAGAGAGGGCAGCTAAAATAACTGAAAGTACTCAGAATTCTGTTTAATTGGGTCCCAAGTCCATTCACACACTGAGGGGGATCTACTAAAAACAATGTGACCCCTGACCTCTGGAAGGTCAATGTCTGTCAAAGAGCAGCCCCCCCCCACCAATTCCTCACAGTTCTACTTCTTGACTGAGCAGCTGCTTTTCGGTAGCTATTAAGTGACAATGCCCCGATGAAAAATGAATCTCTCAGGAGGCTAGTTAAAATGTAGCACTGATGTGTCAGAGATGGAAGGTGGGGTTGGAAGTAACCAACAGGATGAAATATGGATCTGTCTCTATCATGGTCAGAAAGGTGGTTTTAAAATTCTGATCTCTCACACTTCAAAACCGTTCGATATTTGGATATTTGTTTTTCAACAAATGACAACATTCAAAATCAATATCACAAAGAACTACTATGAGAATACTGTGACTTCCAACCACTCTTTACTGAATAAATAGTCTAACTGATTCCTTCATTACATACCAAAATACCCCAACTGGTCACATTTCAGAAACTCTGAAAACTCAGCAATCAATCACAGTGTTTACCAGTTCAGTAACCTACCAAAGCAAAAACAGCATTTTTCTCCCTGGTAAATATGGGTTGAAATTTATCCCCAAGTGGTTTGGATATCTCATAAAAATGACTACTTATGAAGCCTGGGGGTTGGTAGTATTTTCCTGTTTGACAGTGGAGGGAAAAGTTCTTTTTTCTGAACTCCCGGGAGCTGACACAGTCCCTGAACCTTTTGCTGACGCGGGAAAGATTTACGACACTAGGAAAACAGAAACGATTCTTCTGATGCTCTACCAAGTGGTTCTAGTCTCTTTGGAACTCTGTCTGGTACTTTCTCCTCAAAAAGGATTTTTTTTCCTTCTTGTTTTCCATGTTGAACGGAGTTTCTCTTATTTGCTGCAGATATATTCTTGACTATTTCAAACATTTCCAACAAGGTAATTAAACACTGAGCACAACATACCACATGCTACTTTGGGTTGGGTTTATCTCATCTTTGTTTTGGCATGACAACTGCCCAAAACCCCAACAACTTTTGTTCCAAGTTATTCTCGCCCTAAGCCCCACCAATGTGACAGCCACACATTACAAAACATGTTTTCCCAACCTTGGTACCATCACCAATTTTCCCCCAAGGAAACAACTTTTGGTTTTTTAATTCTTTGAAGTGGGAGTTTGTCCCCAGCATGGCCAGAAATCATGTGATGCGTTCATTTTACCAAATGCTGCATGACCTAATCCAGATCTCGTGACTTGTCCTAACTATCCCTGACGCTACTTTTAGAGGGGGCGTGTCAATCATGGGGGCAGTCACTGAAACAGGGCGGGCCAAACCTCCCCTCCCATATGTTGGTGCACAAAGTGCTGAACCTATATGTTTGTACACAGACTCCCTATATCCACCTGTCTGCTACACGTTTGTGAAGAAAATACCCTCTCCCCTCTTGTAAAAGTGGACCACCCATGGCCATACGGAGAAAAACTCAACCTAGGCAATGTACTTTTGCCATTCCCTACCAGTTAGAACTCTGAACTTTGGTTTTTGCCACAGTTGCAATCAAATTTATCCAATATCGTAAAATCTACAATAACCCACACAAACTAGCAAGCAGACTTACGATAAAAAAAATGAACAGAGGTGAAAAAACCAACAGCAAAATGTCAAACAGATTTTGATAACATCAGTCAGGGACTTTACGGCTCGACAACAAAAGAAAAGGAAAAGAAAATCACCTCAACAGCTGAAACGCTTAACAGACCAAGGCTTTGTCTGGCTATGTTTATCAGGGAAACAGGAAAAGACTCTTGACATGGTTGCCCAGAAAACATTCACTGAAGGTGAAAATTGAACAGCAAGTCAGGGGAAAAACGAATCCTGATAAGATCAGGGTAGGCATCAATATTTCACCAGAAAGCTACCGTACCCTGACAAACTCAAGTTCAATCTATGCAACAGTCTCTTGCTGATGAAGGCACAACACAGATTGTTATCATGCCAACTCTACAGACCCACTGAAAAGTTCATCAGCCCTGATTTTTAGGCTGGTATACGAATAATACTTTCAGTAATCCTTATAAAAGTTTATTTTATTATTCCATACATAATGCTGTTTTGCCTGTAGTGTGCGGGTTTTTTTATGAAGTGTATGAACTCCTGTGTGCATGGAACACAGCTAGAAAAAAATGCAAGCGGACGTAACATGCATGGCTGAACCTCAATATACGGCAGCCTTCCAACCCTTCAGAGTTTATTATTCTCCAAACCGGAAAATGTTTCCAGTGGGGTAATTGGACCTTGCAGTCTGCACAGACCAAGGGGAATGGGTTAGGTTAGTTACTGCTGCCTACCTGCTACCCAATAGAATTCCCCCTCCGGCTAGGCAAGGAGGGAGGGCTGGATGGGGCAATTAGCGGTCCCTCTGAAAGTCTTAGACCCGCCCCTCCGTGGACGCCCCCCTTAGGGCACAAAAACCAATACCAGTTATTGAGGCTGCTCATACCCCGAGAAACTAGAAACACATACTCAATTTTTGAGACAGGAATTTGAAAAGTGCTTTAAAATTTTATGAGAGAAAATGGGGAAATTCCATAAGGTCGTTGTTTTTGTGATAACGAGATAAAAGTAGAATAGGATTATTCAGAAATGGAAAAGATATCTAGAGACTTTTTACAGGTACTAGTTTTCGAGAAACCTTGAGTTTAAAACCAGTTAATATTCTAATAAAAGTCCAAATGACTTGATACAAGTCTATAGCTGCTGAACCTTGACATGGTCCCTTTCTGCCCTTGTTACTTTGCTACACGTTCATTCCTAAGTCGAAAAAGTGCAGAACATGCAATTAGAAATGCATGATGGAGATCACTTGGATCTGTTCCATGTCACATTATCTAGCCAGCACAGACCGCGTAAGTGATAGCTGCCCTACAGAAGAAGTACTTGTATCTTGCTGGAATGTCACTGCACAGGTTCATGTTTTCCTGTCTGTCCATGCACCCTCAAGCTACTTGTAGTGGTCAACAAACTCCAGAAACAGGGAATTCAGCTCTCTTTGGATGAGGAGGGTCATATCATCCAGAGGCACAGTTGATATCATGTATGCAATACTCAGCTTTCTGTGTAAACAGGACTCAATGAGCCTATGATCAGGTCCAGGATGACAGAACTTAATTCTCTATGCAGTAATGCCAAAAGAAAGTTCTACAAGAATTGTGTAATGTTCACTGCCCTACATTGGGGTAAATGGTTAAATTAAAAACAAAAGGATTACTTGTTTGCTTTACCAAAAAAGATTCCACTTAAAATACCAGGTAATGTGTATGTTGTTGTTACCAGATTGAAACTGTAAGAATATGAACCACTATTTTCTGCTTTTTTTATTCCTTGAAATTGTAGCGGAACTCAACTCCACAATAACGTCAGCTGCATAAGCCTACATCTGAATAAGGCTGGTAATAGCACATGTACCTATGGATGCCAGTGGCGACTGCTGTAGCCACTCTTCTCTGGTGCGTGTGTACCGTGTACTTCAGGCCATAAAGATACAAAGCTTGTACATGTACACACTGTGTTCCTTCCTCCATGTTATCAGCAAGGACAGCAGTGCAAGATGGTATGTCTCTTTATCTCTTGTCCCGCTTCCAGGTCACATTGGTAGTGGCAGATGCTAAATGGAGGGCTTCCTCCGTTGCAGCCATTCATCTTGTAGCAGATCCATCACTGGTTGCCAGAAGAAGCTGTGTGCATCCACTACATACACTGTCCACGGGGCAACCAGAATGCAAGTGGATTATCTCTGGCCTAACTATTTTGCACTTCATTTCATGTTGGCTTGACACATGGCTATACTAGGTCTATGCTCCATAAGTAGAAACAGAAGGCCGGCCTTACACGGTCAAATCTAGGTTAAAGGCACAGTGATGATGCAGAGTGCACTGAACAATAACCGTGCAAAGCCTTGAGAGGTTAGGGGTCTTCAATATCCGATTCTGCCTAAACTCAGGTCCAAAATGGGCTTAGTCCGTACTTCAGTAAGACTCTGACCTCCATGTAGACGGTAGCCACAGCCAGGAAATGCAGACACAGCTTAAGACACTTCACTGTAACTGCTAGAAATCCAAATCCAAATGAAAGCGAAGTGAACAAACTGATGTGAAAACTTTGAAGTTTTTAATGTAGGCGTTCAGTAATGTAAACTATTTTGAAGTTTAGAACATAAAACAGGATATAAACAATTGTCTACCCTGATTGAAGGGATCTGGTAAAGGAAGCAGCTGTGTGTCTGAATGTCTTTCTTTTGGAATGATCAACCACGGTAATGCCCTTATGTTTTATTTACAATCCCGATGCACCTCAGAACTGACACGCACCATCCATCCTTCTTATCTTGACAGAGCTTAAAGCCATTACTAAGCAAAAGGAAATAACCAAAACTGAATAGAATTCACTGAATCAACAGCATCCACACTAAAACGTGCTTACAAGGATCAGAAGTCCCCCTTAAGCATGAAACAACCCATGCACAGTTTGGACATTAATAGCTTTTATGACCTCGTTTGGGACAGTCATAAACCTAACTGCTATTTGCCAATTCTAAAAGACTTTCGGTGATAAAGCTGCTGAGGTTTCAACAAAAGAGGAAGCATTTTTATGGATGTTATGCTCCACTTAAAACAGTGATGGCAGCATGAAAAAGTCACGTCTCCATGTTCAATGTCAGTCAGGTTTTCTTTACAGTTCACTAGATGGTTTCCCTCTACTCGGAAGGTCCTGGCTAATGTTTCTACTCTCGGTATCAACGGTGCCAAATTGGAACATTGGTTTGAATAACATACTCTTCAAAGTCTGTCTCACACAGGTTTATCCCCTTGATATTTTGGAGTGCCAAATCCCCCTGTGAAATCAATGCTGGCAAGGTGGGATCAATAGCTCCCTCCCAAAAGACACTAAACCCTTAATCCCTGCTTTGCCGTCTCTTGAAGGGGGAACAAGAGCGGGTATTACCGTTGATTTCAGGGGTGGGCTTTTGCCAAGATGGGACAATGCCAGCAAAACTGCTGCCTTCATTCTGCGCAAACACTCTGTACAAATGCACCCCCCAAAAAAAATTTCCCAACGTGTGGTTTGGCAAGCAGTCAGTCACTTGAGTTATTCACAAACCAGGATCCGGAACAATAAGGTGAGGAGGCAGACCCTGCACGTGGTCGAATCCTTCTCCAAAAAAGAATGGGGTCGCCACCAGGGGTTATTGAAAACTCAAACGGTCCGTGGGGAGGTACAATGGGTGCCGGCCATACAGCTCATTAAACACAGAGGAAAGGGCTTCTTGAGAGTTCAAAAAGAAAAACCGAGGGCCTGTGTGCCGCAAATTGTCGAGACGTGTCTGAGTGAGAATGGCGGCCATTAGGGGGACAATACAGGGGACCAGTAAGGTCCCACTGGGCACGGAGGGGAAGTTGCGGGTTATCCTTTAATGGGCGGCGGTGGGTGGATCACAGGGGGGTCTGTTGTGCCGTAAACCGGTGCATTCTAGCAAGCTTTTTCCACATGAGATGAGTCTGTCATGGCAGATTGTGTCACGGGTTGGTCTAATAACTCCATGTTCTTTATTGCTTCCTGCAATTACTGTTTGTGTCTCCCAGTGGGGATGGTGCATTACGTACACCCACACTTCTGGTCATATAACCATGTAAAAGAGCATACCTACCGGCACACCTGGAGGATTTAGCATGTACTACAACAGTGTAGGAGCTTTCCACACATTTCAATCTAGAAACGACCCACACTCATTTTTTTTTCCTCGATCGATCAAGAAGTTATAAGAGCTGATGTTTATCAGCCATTTGTAAAAACTAAAAAGTCTTCATGGTAAATACCGTAGTACAGCTCATCAGTGAACCACGATGACACCTTTGATGAAGTCAACTTTCGTGGGGAAAAAAAATTACAATTTCACCTTTCCCAAGTCCCGCTTTGTACATTAAACTTCAAACTTTTCCATTCTACATGTGCATGTACAATGCACGAGAACACGCAGCAAAATATAAGTAGTTAATAAACATGTTCTATTGTGCAGTAATTTGGAATTTCCCCGCAGTGTTTTTGTCAAATGTACCATCAGAAATAGATGAAGAGCACAACTCCTAAAATTGATTGACACTCCAAATACCATTAAAAGTTGCCTGAAGTACATGTACAAGAATGTGCCAAAAAAAAAGCACATTCACAGCAAAGAATAACAAACATGGCAATTATAATAGTCTTCCTGACAAAGCAGGGATTTTTGCCCAGGCAGAAAAACAGACACTGGGGAGAACACAAAGAAAGCAGCCATTCAGAGTCGCAAGAAACAGTCTGAGGAACGCAGGAAAAGTCACGCACCGTACATCCGTCAAAAAAAATGGGGAAAAAAAAAGGAGTGATGTTTTGTTTGGCTTACCTGGTGCAGACGTGTTGACACACTGCCAAAAGGTTGTCTGAAACAGCAAATGGAGAAAAAAAATAGAATTGTGAGACGATTGTGACTGAACCACTGGGACCTCTATGAGAATCCAAATGGAATGAAATTGACAGCTGACAGCTTTTTTCTTGATGTCCTGGCAGATGAAACATTTGGTTTGATTACTGACTGAGTTCTTGCTTGCGTGCCATGTTCTGGGCTCAGGAAGTTGGGGGTAAACAATATGACCATGACGGGTGCCACAGAGTGCCAAGCTACATGTACATGTAGGGAACACAACTGTCTTTTCAATCAAGGGAATCGAGAAACTTATCACATTTTTCTACAGCTCTGCTTTCACATCAAAATCTATAAATATGAAAATCTGGACGAAGTCCAATGATTTACTTCAGCATGTAAGAAACTTGATCAGAGTGCTTCTACTGCGTTATTTCACAGAGCTATTTCACACATCCCAAAAGAGAAGATAATTAACAACAAAAAAGCTTTCAAGCCAAAACTTCATGGAATTTGATTAAATTGGTTGGCACAGTATGTTTAATTTAAACCAAATTTCAACTAATCCCCTCCACCACAAAAAGCTTCTGCTGACTGTGCTGAACACTCAATGTGAAAAGATACGTCAACAAATTTATCGCCACTATTCAGCTGCAAGCAAATTTACATTCTTTGCACTCTTTCCTAATTTGTCAGCATTCCTGAATGCTTGGATGCAATGGAGTGGAAGCACCCTCGCTGGAAACATCAAATGGCCAAATCAGCTGTACCAGAAATAATACATCTTGTATACACAACCCTCGCATTACAAGTTTGAAAGTGCAGGCTTATTATTTTGTAACAGTCCTGTAACACTACAGAGACGTAATGGGTGCTGTGCCGGTATATAGGATGGATCAGAACAATCCTCTGTCACATATATTCTCGCATGGGCAATTTGTGCGGTGTTATTCTATGCTCGTAAAGCTGTCAGACCAAGTTTGAAACCTCTAACACACCCAACTGGCAAAACGTCTACCTGCTTTGTGTACAGTTGTTTATGACGAAATTGCATCTCTTTAGGAATACAACAAACTATCATCCCATGATGCTGGCAAATTCAGACACGCCTGATTTCATAATTTCAAATTTCACGGCTCTGCTCACTGTAGTCTTTGCTATTAAGCTATGGCAGATAGTTTAGCGTAAACAGTTGGCATATTTCAAGGGCTAAAAGCAAGGAATCTGGACATTTACATACCCAAATTTCTGTTACAGAATGTTGACCATTTCATCTGTGAGCTAAGCACAGGCATGATGAAATATTGCCAAGTTCCCGAGAAATGTAATGCATGTTCCACGTCATGTTGTAACTATTCCTAAAATTTGAAATCAGATGACAGGAGCTATCGATAAATCCAGAACTTGAGAACATTGGAAAGAGAAGTGATTTCTAAGCCTCTGTACGTGACCATTGTCCACTCACGTCCCATGGGTACTGGTCCAGGTCTCAAAAGCCACTGCTTGGCATCTTACGGTGAGTTTTTGATGCACCATGTGAGCTTTATTGACAAAACTTCCTGCTACATACAGTACAAGTAACATGCCGCCACTGGCAATGGAAAGGGGTAAGGAGCACAGGGAGCCAACAGCCCCTCCCACCTTTTTGACAGGAGGGAGGAGGGGGCAAGCTTCCACTTTTGGCAGGTCTTACCCTTATGACAGGGCGGGGCTTAATGAATTGGTCTATTAACAGCTGATGCCTGATGGTCTCATAACTGTCCCCCCCCCACTTTGGAAATCATTCCATTGGTGTTGTACGACTGTTCAAAGGCAAACTACTCAAGTTGGCAACACACTGTATGCAGTATGGCCCACCACTGGAATGAAATACCCTAGTATATCACACGGTACTGCATAAATACAGAAAACGTATCCTTTGTCATTTTGTTACACTGTCCTCTGATGTTAAAACATAAATGAATACAAGGCATGTCAGGAGTCCTCATCCTAAGTGCTGGGAGGAGTGGGAAATTGTTCTACACAGAAATCAAAATATAACCAGCCCACTAATCCGGGATATGATGTAGATAACTGCGCAGAGCTTTGATTTTAAGACAAATGTGATACATGCAAAACATTCCTAATCATCAAAACAGGGAGTCAAGGAGACCGGTTAAAACATTACTAGAACCTCCACCCAGAATTGCCAGAAAGCCTCGCTCAAGTCTTCTCCCTGTTTCTCAATTGTAGACCAACTTTATAGATCATGATTGCCCCACTGCTCCATTTATCTAAATAGGACGCGAATCCCACCCCGGTCCGGCCTCTCTGACAACCATTATCAGATCAGCACACTGCGGCTCTGCAAAACCTCTATTTGATAAAGCAAAACATTTTTAAACCAGGGGCGAGAAGAGGGGGGGTTGGAAAGGGGGGAGGGGAAAGAAAAAATGCTCAATTATCCGGCGCCTGTCTCCTGCCCCCAGGGCTTAGACTGGTGTATGAAGGTGTCTAATTGTGAAAGAGCGGGACGCATTTTGCACCCGATGGTGTGTCTGAGGCATCTGCTCCACATGCGTGTTTTGAAATTTTATTGGCCCAGTAAAAAGCAAGTGTCTGACCCAGTTCACAGATTTAGACATCTGACAGGAGCAATGGAACAAATTGAGGTGTGAAACAAACTTGAGATTCCCACTTAAGGTGAAGAATATAATGAAACTGACTCAGTTTCGGGGACTACCCATGTGATGATGGTATTCAGTGCAAACTTAGTTTAAATCTTAAATTTATTTATGGTTTAGAACTAAAGTCCTTTTTCCCAGTTGTACATAACTCTGTAATCAAACTACAAGTACATGTAAGCCACTCGCTAAGTTTGTGAGGCTTCTACAGCAAGGACCTTGAAACTTTATCAATTCACACACAACTTATTTTCCTAGAATCTACCAACTGTAATCTACAGCCCAAGATAAAGAGGAATTACAAACCCCAAAAATCCTGTTGTGAGTATAGACGCTCACACTTTCTAAATCTAATGGGAAAAAAAAACGTTAAGGGTACATGCGCCTTACCAAATCCTCAGGGGATTTGGGTGTCATTTTAGAACCGCCATTCAGCACATTTGCACAGATTTGGATTGAGTGAATTTAAAACACCAGCAAGTGCTACGGTACCACGCCTCCTAAACATCTTGTAACATGTGCACTCCGTCAGCATGGGCACTTTATCACTCTACACTTGGTCCTCCTTTCACAAAATAATCGTGAATAGTGTTACAGGAGGGGATAACGTGATTAACAGATGGACTGATATTATTTTCAAGTTTTTCTGAGTGACACTAATCCGATTAACTAAAAAGTATACACGGGGAACAAATATGAGTGACTTCAGTGAGTTGTCATAATGTGATGACCTATGGCCTGAAGTTTATTTTTCTGACAGACCACAATATTATTTTCATCTTTCAGTTCATCTCCTCCCTCTTTTGTAACTCCAAATTGCATTCACTTAAATTTTGTTTATCTTCGTGAGATTTCTTTTAAAATTCTGCTAGCTGGAAGCCACCTTATATCCAAGAAACATCAAGCGAGATCAATATTATTGACAGCCAGTCTGCGGCATCCGAGGAACAGTATTTTTCTGGAGTTAAGAACCACTCAACCAGTCCTTTCCATTTGCCATCAAAAAATAACAAGTGTTCTGTACTGAGACAGTTGTTCAAGGATTCAAAGCAGGAAACTCCATTGTTCCTTGTGACAGAGCCAGAGTCCCTTTATGTCCACAAAAAGCCAGTATTTTCATTTCTCTGCCCGTGTGATTTTTTTTGTCCAAATCGGGGGCCTTTCGAGTTCTACCGACAACGTGTGTTGCATTGTCGATCCACTGAAAGGCGGAATGCATTTGATGACGCAGGTGGACAAATACCAAGGACTTTGAAATGGGTGATGGTAAGAAAAACACAATTTTGAGTTTCTCGGCCTTCAATGAATTTAGCAATCTTTTCATAAAGTTGAGAGGATTTTTTTTTCTTCCGTACAGGAGGACCTTCACTGTCTTTTTAAATGACCTTTTCAATTCCATTAAAATTCCTCTTCCATCCTCTTCTATCACATTACTCTGAAAATCCTACATTCTGAGACCTTTCACAAGATTTTACTGGACAAAGTTCAGGACATAAAAATATCAAGCTGTATTGGCTCGATACAGCAAAATCATCAGCTAAACTTTAGCATATCATTTCCATTTTTTTTTCACACAAAGGAAGAAGTACTGCTCTATGTTTACTGGTCGAAGTATATTTAGGGTTTATACCAACACCTTCAACTCAGGGTGGATTGTACTTTTGGAATTTGAGGTACCCTGGCTCATCATGTTACCATTGATTTTCCATTTTTTTTCAGGTGACATTTTCCGAAATTTCACTCAAGACTGACTTGATGCATGTGTGGTTAAAAAATTATTGTAGGTCATTTCACATGCACTGCAATTACTTGCTTGTTAAGGTGTGGAATTTAATTTGCATTGACTTGGCCTGAAGTGAGCTGTCTTGAATTTTATAAAAATTAAATGAACGGGTCTGGAAAAAGAACTGTTGGTAAATACATGTATTATATTTCATAGCATTTTCAAGGATACCATGGTTATACCAAAAATACATGTATGGGAACTTTTCAAAGGCCACCCTGAAAACACATGAACAACCAAATGGCAAGGGGATATATTCAAAACTCTGGGGAAATTATTAATTAAAGGCTTGGATTGGTAAAAATTTGCTACATGTACACAAAAGCACAGCACTGGCATGACCACCCCTGTCAATTCATTTATAGAGAAAACAGGACATGACCGTCGAGTAACAAAAGCAGTGGTCTGCCAGTTGGACTGGCTAGGGTATTATTACACCCATGAATAGCTTTGAGCAGACAGGTGACCACCATGGTCAATGGCTCAATTGGGGGGGGGCCTGAATGCACCACCAAAAAGGTCACATTGTGTAGAAATAAATCCTATTAATTTCAGATGACCTGGAATTCATAAAGAAAAGCATGGTAAATGCTGCCTAGTGTTACTGTCAAAGTTGTCGTTTCATTTCTACGGTATCTCAGCAGCAAGAATACATCATTCCTTTTTTTTTTGTATGCACACATGTAATTTGAAGGACTGCGATGTTTATCTATTTTGTTAATCCCTTGGAATTTCTGAATTTTGTTTCTGGATACCTTAGCAAATTGTAAACTGATCCCCTGTACATGTGTGTGCCCATCATTATAGTGGCAAACTTGTTCGGCCCAGTGTGTTACTGCAGTTGGTGACAATGTCCACAGTGCAAAACAGCATGGGGATGCCTATCTCAAATGACACAAAGCCCTGTGGTTTTCTAACTGTCCTTTTAACTGATAGCATCACAATAGCCTGTCACTCCTGCCAGCAACATGGGTGCTAGTGGCAGGTGATTACAGTCATAATCACCTCCAATACTCGCTAATTACAGGTACATAGGTACACCATTACTGGGGTGAAGGGGTAACCACAGGTCAATCAATTAGGCAAACCCCCTTCCAGGTTGGTAGCTACTGGTATTGAATTTGCCAGGCTCAACAGGAACTTTGCAGCCCAATGTACATAAAGGTAGACCATTTTTACACCTTTGGTAACTTTTGCACAGAATATGAGCTCTTTCAAGACTCAAAGATTTGGATCAGTACAATGCACAACCCATGTCAAAAGCCTTGCTCTTTCTCCAAGAATCCTTTTCAATGTATTCTTGACTGAAACCCAGAACTGATTTTTAAATTGTTGCACATGCACATGTTTATGCACCCCATGACTTAACATCAGATACTGGTTAACTTCTGTCTAGACCTCACATGTACTCCAAAAATAGTGTCCTTATTAAGTATCCGTGTAGGTTTGAAAACACCGCTCAATGAAAAGTGGATCGGTTTTTTGTTTGGTTTAGTTTTTTCTCATGATGTCTAATATGTCCAGATATGGTTTGAACACATGCGTATGCACTCATGTCATTCTTGGCAAACCTTATCATGATGTAATTAACTTTCTTGATTTTGTTTCTCCTTTCAACATCTGCCAGAAGAATTCTCAATCATTAATAAATGAGTACAATCAGCATGATGACAGAAGAGCAAGATGAAACAGGCCAAATGTTTTACAGAATGTCAAATGTGTAAGTTTCTTCTCAGATTATATGCTGTAACTAGTAGACACAACATGAGTTGGCTACATTTTGTTCTGCACAAACTGACAGGTTGTGTAGCAATAATGCAATATTCCCATACTTTCCCACAGCCAGTTTTTGTGTAGCCTCTATTTTTAGTCATGGAAAGCCAAATGTTTTGACAGCAAAAGCAACTCTGGAGTCCACATTGTTTACAATTAATCAATGGTTTCCATCTGTAACCTTTGTAAAAAGTCAGCCAATCATTTTTTGAAAATGAAATCCTAAGGTAATGTTCCCATCATCCACAAAGAATTTGACTTTCTAATATTTCAGTAGATTCAAAGTATATCCGGAAGAAACACACCTGTACCTCTATCAATATCATAAGCAGGCCATTACCGGTGTCTCCCCGATAAGCGGGACAACAAAAAGATTTCAATCTTGATACAAAACACAAAATGGCAACATCTGAAAAGCTTAAGCTATTTTAATTGCCCAATTAAGGGGATGAAACTACCAGATTAAGAGGGGGCTGCTGGGCCATTCTTTTGTTGGGGGAGGAGGATTCAAGGACAGTGATCAAAACTCATAAAAAAACTGAATGAGTAAAATTTGCCCCATGGTCTATAAGCCTACACTGGGAAAATCTTTCTGAGCATGTTTCAAGGCAACATACATGTACATGCATTAACCACACATGTACACGTGTTCCATAACAATCCACATTCAAGTTGAGCAGTATTGGATGGATTTGGGACTGCTGTGAGCTGCTGGTAATTTTGATTTGATTAAAAACATGAGAATGCGCAACACACAGTTTTCTTCCTCAGCAAAATCTACAAACTTTCCAAACTTATTACAAAATTTTTGCATGTAGTTTTTCCATGTACATGTTATTGCCGTGCGGGCAAAAGTTTGCTCAGGATATCAATTCACTTGATTCAATTTCATCCTCACAGCTGACTGGGGTTACATCGGTTCAGATAGCAACTCCCACATTCTGGGGGAACTTTGCCAAATTCATTTTTATTCTTCTGTAACTCTCATTCTGGTCACTCTTGCTTCCACTCCAAAACAGGGTTTTTTTCAAGCTTGATCCTCCCTGTGGTATAATACCACCAACCTTGAACCCCTTCTCCAAGTAGAGAATCCATGCAAACACTGTAGTTTTTGTTTTATCCATAATTGGCAAATCTGCCATCCTCCATCAGGATTCCAATTTGACATGTCTGGTTATACAAATGTTCAATGCCAGTGACGTATGAGGGAAGTCTTTCATTACCTCACCATATGTTTTTCTCAAAGCAATCCAACCTAAATAAATAGGACAACTGACAAAAATTATGTTGTCAAAAACATGTAGGCTTGCCAATTCTTTTCTTTCTCTCTCTCTCTCTCTTGACATGACTGCGCTCCACTCCTTGGCATTGCTGCATCACTTTGATCACAGACAGACCGCCCAGCTGTGGCCTGACCCCACGCAGGTCACAACTTGACCTCTGGGGGTCCCCGGAATGCACAAATGAATTCAGCAGGGATCTAATTGTCGCTCGCTGATGGACAGAATGACTTGCTCCTGGTGTGCAGAATTCGTGGCTCTGCCCAAGATGCTGAAATGTACTGGTAGGCTGCGGTATGAGGCGGTAACTTAAGGGAGGGGCTGGCTGTGGGTGTGCAGTGCAGTCAACTTGATTAGGTGATAAGTATAGTTGATGAAAGAGAAGTTGAAGAAGCACAAAATGGCACAAAACAATGCCTTTCTGAATATGACTTATTCTTGACTCTCTTGTGAAAAAAATGATTCATAAATGAATTGACATTCTTTCAGTTTTAAACCAACTTATTTGTCTGACACTTGCAAAATAAAAGAGCTTAAAAGATTTTTGTGTCCTACATTTTTATCGACATCATCGGGTTAAATTATCTCGATTCTGTACCATAAAATGTAGCAGGAATTTCTCAATCATTTGTTTCAGTTAAAGTCTTTGCGACATAAAAGGTCTCTTTTTGATTTTTGTGTAGGCCTATAATATGGTAAATAAAGAACGATTCTCTCTTCAAGGAAAGAAAAAAACGTGGCAGCTCAAACAAATTGCTGTGAAAAAAAATCAAGGCAGAGCAAGTCCCTTGTCTTTGAGACAGGTGCGTGGTGAACAGTTGGCATTCATAGGGTCCCAAAACACACAGTAAGTAGTCACCTGTGCTAACAGAATGAGAGTCCTAACTGCACCAATTACGCACACAGCCTCTGTATTATTGTTGCTGGCAAAGGCATGTACATGTACACAAGGTCCCTCAAGTATAAACCATGCTTGCTTCAACCCAAATGCTATCCTGTGCTGTAATAGCACATCTTTGGGGAAAAAAAGGACATGTGTTGAGGTGTCTTAATGCACTCATATACGCATATCAGGTAGCATACCAATAACAATGCAGTGAGCTTCCTCCTTTATGAAAAAAAAATGAAAGAGGAAAAACCGGGGAAACTTCAGGTTTGGAAAGAACAGACTCAAAGAGAGCAGGGTAAGGTTTCAAGCCTGGCAGTGGATTAGATCTGTGGTCTTTTCAATTTGCCATGGTGGAAGCTTTTAACTGGGAAAACACGGCCTGACAAAGGGGACCGGGGCCTAGCAGGGGAGAAAAGGGCTTTCAAGGGCTTCAACACCCGAGCTGTGAAAGGAGAGAGGGGTCGGTGGGATATAAGAAGCTGCTCGAATCTCTTGAGACAGACGGAAACTCCTGTGAGAGAAACGGAGGGCTGGGGCTTGGATAGTTTTCATGATCACAGTAAAAAAAAACAGGCTGTAAATATTAAGATGAGAATTATTCTTTACGAGAGTAATGGGAAGATTAATCTGTTAAAAGGAGAGTCCTGCACTGAAATCCTTATTGTGTAGGGATTTTAGTATCTTTTAAGTCACTTCAGCTTCAAAGACTGATCAATGAAGATATATTCAGTCAGTTCTGAATAATATTTCTTTAATAAAGATACAGCAACTTTGCTAAGACCCTTCTCACATCAATTCTAAAAGCAGTCTATATGTATGAAATTCAACACACTAAAATGCATAATGAACACTCATGGGTACGGTATACATTTTCTTCAGGGCTTCATCACATCTTGGATGTTTCAGAAATGTACAGACATGTACAGGTATGAAATAAAATGTCATGAGTTTGACGTGGTGCGCCAAACAACTGTCTAGTTTTTCACAGGGTTGTGGTATGGTTTTTATACATCAGTCTGAGAGTATTATCGCATTTGGATGGCCTGTTACATCATAAATCTTGTGCAATCTGACCAATCGCAAGGCTTGTTCTAGCAGCCTGCAATGGATTGTCTGGGTGTTTCCATGTTACGGGGTGCTTTTCACGTTGCAACATATGGAACAAAAATACTAACCAAAAATTTCAATTGCAACAATTTGATTGGCTATGCAAAAAACCTGACAACAGACAAACATGTAAACTCGAAGTTCTAAACACGTTTGTACCAATGGGATTTAAAATTCATTGTTGCCAACTCAACATATTTAAAGTTGAATTTGGACAAAAATTGCTGTATCATTACAAAAAGGTCACTATGTCCATATGTGGTAATATATGTATCCATTGAGAGGAAGGAAATAAATGTAACTGCTTGTACTGTACAGATTTTTTTGGCAATAAATCTTTGGTCCAAAATCCAGTCACACTCTGAGTGGAGCAAGATACCATATTATTCATGTATGAGGCCTACTTCTTCGTGGCATTCGTTCCAACATTACATTAATTTTAATGTACGACACAGAAAGGTGCACCTATTTTCACGCAATCATCTGAGTAGATTTGGTTTTTGAGGCTAGCCTGCCATAGACGTTTTAACAATGAGTATTCTTGTTTACCATTTTTTGGTGTCTTTACCTGGCCAGATACGGTACTTTGTGTACATGTATATTATTTCAAGATACATTATTTCTATCTTCGAAAAACCTTGAGTACACAGGCCCCGAACATGGAGAAAAATCTTTTGATCAATTTCTCCAAATAACTCAATAGTGAGTTTAGGCAGAAGTGTAATTGAGCCCTAATTTCGTTACAGAGTTCTTCGTACTAAAAGCACTCTTGTGGGAGCTTCCCTTTTCATTACTTTGCATTTCTGAGCACATGTACCCCCGTTTCTTTTCAGTTTTATTTGATTAGTTAAAAATTCATTACTTGCATTGGGTTCCTGTGCTTTTTTGTACTGTTTTGATTTGGTGAGGGTTCTAGTGGCATTGAGAAGATTTGTTTTTCTTTTTTTGAGAAGCCAGGACACAATAACAGAAGAACAGAATCTTGTGGTAGAAAGGAATTGAAATTTGCCATCCATGCTGTCATTAATTTTGCAGAGGAATGCTCATGAGGGATTTAAGTGTCTGTGGGTGATCCCTCAATACATGGAAATGGGAAGTCTGAGAAAAAGAAATTACAAGCTACACAGCATAAAAAAAGAAACCCCCCCCAAACAAAAACACTGAAAGCCTGTCCTCCCATTTCCTTGTTTGATGTGTAAATATTTATGACTAATCTCACCAGTGTCATCGGGCAGTTGTTACGCAAGTTGGATAAATGTTGTCTCCTCCCTGCTGCCGATGCTTCTAAGGCCATCTGTGAATA
This sequence comes from Acanthaster planci, assembly GCF_054643075.1. NCBI lineage: Eukaryota > Metazoa > Echinodermata > Asteroidea > Valvatida > Acanthasteridae > Acanthaster > Acanthaster planci. The sequence goes on from NC_141793.1 coordinate 12,351,719, forward strand.
AATCAACAAAGTATTTGTGGTGAACTGTTTGAACTAATTAACAGTTGTTGACAAAACAGTGATGAAAAAAAAATTATGCCAATGAGTTCCATTTGGCATAATTTCTGGTCAAATATTTTGTTTGATGTTACAGGTAAGCACGTCCATCTTTTGTTTGGAGTAAGTTGAGTACAGTGTAGTGGCATTCTGGCAAATTAGGATTTAACTGCTAATCAATATTACAGCTGGAGCACTCTACACCATCATAGATCTTGGCAGACTCGTTTTTTTCTCGTCTGTAATGATTACGTTTCATACAATGCGAGTATATCTGTATTCAATGTTTAAATTGCCAATGAAATTGAATAGCATAACCACAGGCATAAGTACCAAAACAGACCATGGTTATTTATTTCATACAATTAACCGCTGAGTATGGATGTTACCGCTGCCAATAATGCATTTTACTAATGAACACGACGTCGAGCTTTTCATCCTATCTAATTGAGGAAATCAAATTTTTTTTTCTCCAGGCTACAAAAAAAGGAAGACACAACCAACGAATGTACTGAAAAATTTCCTGTTGTTTCTCATTAGTCGCCTCACAGCCTCAGGGATGAACAGGTTTGAAAGACGAGTCTTTTGTGATAAAAATAATGTGTATGCACCGTGTACCGGTACATAGTCTTCAAAAGTACAGGTGCGGCAATCAAAATTGGTTTGATATCCTCGTTATGTTCTGAATGGAGAAGACTGAATGGAAGTTAAAGGCGATTCAAGCAAGCAATAATTTTCATCACCAGTTCCATTTTACCTTATTTTGATACCATTCTTTACCAATACAATTGTCAGTTCTACTTGCATGCATTCACGTATCAAAAGGAATAAAATTCTTTCCCCTCCTCTCCTCCACCTCCTAATTTTTTCCCCCTCGAGGATGCCGACAACAAAATGATCACTGGACACGGACAAAGGGTAAAAAAAGCCGCCCACAAGCAAATTTTTACACGACGTTATTATACACCTGACTGGATTAATTTTGACGAGGGTGAGGACCCACAGGATGGGGGGAAGACTATCTGAAATCCACTGGTGTAAATTTTTTTTTTTTTTTCATTAAGGGTTGGAGGGACAAAAATCGATGGGCTGCACAAGAGGACAAGGGTATAAGCCAGGAGGTAATTCAGTGTCTGTGTGTAGATAGCGGACTATTACGCTTTTCAGACAGCCAAACCCTGCTGGGGCAATCAATGGACCGGCCTGTTGTCACTGCCTCTTTTATTGGCAGAGTTAACCTATTGCTCTGTGCTTTAATAACGTGTGGATCATTTAGACTATGACCATTTTTTCAGTAAGTTTGTACTTCAATTAATCAAGAACTTTAAATGCCCAAGAATAATAGAAATATTTTTGAAGTACATGTACGAGCCGAACACATAACACACTACTTTAAGAATGGAGTCAGGAATTTAACATTTCTACATTTCAAGTAAGCATTGTCAATGGTAACCTTAACAACTAAAGTGTACGTGCACGTAGTAAAAACCCTCCTACGCAGAGATCCACTCTGCACCAAGTTGTCCCATCAGTCAAAAGCAGTCAAGTGACATATGATATTTCTATGTACTGTAGAGCAAGAATTGGAAGGAACTTTTACTACGTGTACATGGAGCTGTGACTGCGATAGCTGAAGGAGGGTTCTTTTGTACTTTACCTGATGTGTTAATCAAACAACACATAAAAATTAGATTGGAATTTGTAGACCCGTTTTCAAAAGAAGCTCCCTGACATTACCATTAGGATTAGGAAAAGCATTAGCTTTTGATGAAGCATCTTTGTAAAACAAAATGCAAATCAAGTCTCTAAACAGACCCCTGGATTTCTTAGAACATCTAACAACTTTGTTTTGCAGAACTTGGAGGGTTCAGTATGCTTCTTCACTGAATAAATATTCCGTCATTAACATGTACTAAGATGCAAGACTTGTGTTTGATGAATTCCAATGATGCCTTTCTAAGCTTCCCATACAACCCACTCACAAAGAATTTAAAAAGCATCTGGATAGTGAAACAGACAGACAAAAATCTTGAGAGTTCACTTAACAGTAGCTTGTCAGCATTTTGAGCAAAGCAGACAGTGCACTCAAGAAAAAAAAAGGTCACGAACAAACAAAAAAGAGGCGGCACCTCAAAAGAGGGTCAGGCATACACACACACTTTGAAAACCAAACCCCAGCAATAAACACCGTGGGTTTGGGAGTGCGCCACTGAATGGATGGGAAAACAGACCCCAGCATCACGCTGGGCATTCTTGGGCTCTCCACTGCGCTTGTGTACATGGTGTGTGGTGTTTACCCAAGAACCTGGCTGGTTTTTTCTTTCCACGGGATTGTTGATTTAGGGCTTAGGATCTCAAGCAGGCTGGTGCCCACACAACATTTTTAAGGTGGATTGTGTTGAGGGTGTTTGTTTCTCTGGCAAAGGGTTTGTGTTGTTGGGCTTCAGTCGATTTGGGATTTTCAATGCGTTGTGCTATTCTCCGCCGTGTACACCCCGCGCAGTAATGGCCTGAGAGTATGTGGAAATTTTCAAACTTGAAAACTTGGGGAAAAAAAACAAAAGTGAAACCAGATAAAAAGTGAAACAGACTTTGGCATCTGTCATATCCAGGCACAGGCTACATATATGTCACTCAAAACCAGAAAGTACACATATGTCTATGCTTACGACATCTAGTTGCTACCATCGTTTGGCTTTGCCAAGATCACTGTCTAAGACAATGTTAAATCAAATACAAATCATGATAATCAAATGCTTTGAGTTTCAATAGTACATGTATAAACACTTATTGCACTTTGCCTCGCAAGGGCCCGTTTGTCAGACTTCAGGAGAACCAGCCAGATATTATGGTACACGTACATAACAGGGATACATAAAACAGTACATGAGACAGAATCTCAATGATTCTAGGGTGGGCAATAAGGGGGCAAGACTTCAATGCATATATGTATACTTGTAGGCCTATATCAAAGAGATTCTAATTGTCAAAGTTACCTCCTCCAAATTGACAAGATGTTGTCTTTCATTTTGTGTCCAAATCAAAATGGACGGTGACGTTGATTGAATCGATCGGCACAGACAAGAAGTATGGTACATTTACATTCCAAGGAAGTCTGCTCATAGTACATCAGTTTAACAGATTTTATGTTTGATTTTTCCAGTATAGGTAAAATAATGCCTGCCAAGAAAAGAAAAATGCCCCCCTTGTCAAAATATTGAAGGCCCTGGGCCAAAACCAACAGTAGCTGTGACCCCTAACAATAAGGGGCCCCATTTAGCAATTACAATAGGTTAGACAAATAAACCCAGTCCTGCAGCAGGCCTCATGCAGGCGTGGCTCGATTATCAGTTGGCTGCACAGACCATCCCTTTTATCACCACTCCACTGGTGTAATCACTTACATTTCCTGCCTACAAAGAAGTGATATATATCATCCAAGGAGTGGATTATAAATCTGACACAGGCAGGATATAATCATGCAAAGCCAGATGTCCATTTATTCAGTTGAAAGAAACAGGTCGAGTGGAACAGGTTGGAAAAGTATCGTCTCCATTCTGCCCAGATTGGCAGTTCATACTGAATTTAAGGTTTGAGTAGAACATCGCTAATAAATTGAAAGTCTGAAACTTAACCATTACTATTTTCTAAAGGATCAATCATATCTATTATGGTTTGATTTAAAGTAAAAAGGTATCACAAATGAAAACTAAGTCAAGCATGAACTTTTCTGTCCCCTTTCTATAGGAACAGTTCACCACACTGTCACTTCCTCAAGACACAAACTATTCACTTGCTCTAGAACTACATCAGCCCATGACAATTATGCAGATTGCAACTGCCACAATGTGAAACTCGTCAGGTTTGAAAATTCGCATTTGACGCAAAAAGAGCTTTGAACCCTGCCAGGCATTCATCATTCCCAGTAATCGTCCCACCGTGAAATTGAGATTAAACTCATTCATGTTTGAAAGTCCCATCCCTACACAATTCCAGATCACTTTCGCCCGAATTGTCTTTGAGCACAGCCGGGTTTCTTGGTCTAAAAATCAGACAAAAACCAGGGATCGCCAGTGCCGATGGAGCGAACTGTTAGCAGCCTGACAAGAAACTCAATTTGTAACACATGCTCCCTGCTGCTGAAATTACTTTTTCATTATTGCGCGCCATCTGTCATTTGTCTAGGCAGGATGCTGAGATATATGAGAAACAAGAAAAAAATTACCCCGAGTTAGTCGCATCATTCAGGCCGTATAAATTACTTGGCTTGGCTTGGACCTATAGAGCAGCTCAATCTCAAACCAGTTTGTCGTTGCCAAGTGTAATTACGCAGTGTGCTGGCGTAGAGTAGAAAGGAGTAGGAAAAGGAGATCTGTGCCTCTCTTGTCAAGTTGTCGGCCCCCTCTGTCCTCTCAGCCTAACCTGTCAATCACAAGCAATCTTACTGATCACGTGGATTACAATGCAAGCAAAACTTTTTCAGCTTCTGCTCCATTTCATACCGTCTCTCTCTCCCCATCTACCCTTCCCTCTCCCTCACGATTACTCGTGCTGTCTGTTCTTTGCCTACGCTGATTATATAGGTCTCCAGCCTTGGAACACGGAGTCTGATCCCGCTTCTCTGTCGTCCATCGTCAGGGGATTTCTCCAGCTCTTTTTGTCGGCACAGGACAAAAGCTGGTTAGCGGGACTGGGGCCTTGCGCACAAAGGCAGAGTGTTATCAGAGGATGTGGCCTGGGGCTTGCTTCTTTTTGCAGGCTGTGCCTGGCCTGGCTGGCCCTTTTGTGCATGCAATGATTGATGGATGTCACAACCACGCTGTAGATTTCTCCATGGAATCGATTTGATTTTTTCTCTGATATCTCATCATGCTCACATATACAGAGACAACTTCAAATGTGTAAGATCATAAAATACCAAATGCACTACAACATTGGGCTAAGACTCATCTAAAAATACAAACAACACGTAAAAAAGTGCGGTAACAAAGCTTTGTAATATGCTTCTAGCCTTGCTGTACCCAAGAGAGACTGGCTACATTTTGTGCTCCATCAAGCAGCAAGATTTTGAGTCATTCTTGCATGGCTTGGTGTACTTTTGGTTGGCAATAAGCCTCCCACAAAATATCATCCATAGGTCTTAGAGGGATATCATACTTAACACGCACATCTGGGTGTAGCTACATTTTAGGGGGGCTGGTGCAATTATCAACATAGCGTAACTAAACCCGGATAAAGTCACCAGAGCAGAATTTGTAAAATCTGATCATTTCTGTGTTGATAGTGGTACAATGCACTATGCATGGCACTTTGCTGTCTCAGTTGGAAATAATTCAATCAGACATATGGACTGGCTTAGCGCATTTTCCTGTGCTAAGCGATCCCACAATATACTTATGGTGGCTTTCTTATCTGTGTAACTGAATTCCCGTATCAGAGTGAATGATCTGGCAATCTGTCCCATCACAGACTTACATGTGCATGTAGTCTACATGAATAAACAGAATTGGCTGCTTTTCTAACCTTGTAACATTTTCAACAAATGCAATAATTGTGAGAACTTCAAAAACATTCATTTTTCAGGCCCTAAATGTGATTTGTTTTCCTGATATGACATGCATAATGATTTTCAACAAATGTACACGTACCCTTTTGTCAAAGGCAGACATTATTATCAACAATTTCATAATTAAGAACATTTCTTCTATGACAACTGAATTATGAAGTAAGGAATTTGGTCAGTTTATGCTCAAATACACAACAATGTGGCTTTCATAAATAAAGCTAGCTTTCTATATGGGATTATGATCTTTGTATGTAAACTAGATTTCCCTTATTGAGGCAAGGCCATAAAACTGAGCTCCCAAATGTACATGTACATTGTACATACATGGAAGTTCAGGTTTTTTCATATTTTTGCTGAGTTGGTTTTTATCATTTCCCAAAGGATGTGTACTGTGGGATTTCCTATCACTAGAGAGCGTGTGGCCATGTGTGCTGCACCTGTTCCCCATGCCTGATGAATTGGTTACAGGTGTAAATTTATCACTCAGCATTAACCTTCATGTTTTATGGTGCCAATAATGTGAAGTGAATACCTACTTGAGTCATTTTTATACCCTGGATTTTCATTTCACCAGCCATTACATCATGTTCCTCTCAGCTCTGAAGGAGTAAGCATTCATTAAATTAGAATCACATTTTTTTTCAGTTCTGAGGGCATTCACACTTTCAGTTTCTGTATTTAAAAAACTGCATGCAATAAAACTGTTTAGCGTTTATAATTTCAAAAATATGGCTTCCAATAAAAAGGCTTCCCAAACCTTGTTTAACTGCAGTTTAAAAAGGTGGGATTTTCTCTCCAAAAATCTAATCCCTGTGAAACATCCTCCTAAACAATATACACATTTTAAATCTTAATGATCTGCATGAAATCAAACACCATAACTTCATGCTGGTCCCATGCTTAACCAAGAGCATAAATTCCATGCACATAAAGAAGCCAGAAGGATGATTCTAAGTTGTGTAAAAATGTAATACATTAACTTTCAAATTGTATTTATCAATCCATCCTATACATCATTAGCGTTGCAGTAAAAATTTGTGAATCACATTCATTTTTGCATGGATACAATGTAATTGAATATTGAATTTATCTGCCCTGTCAAATCTCTTATCACCACATAACTGTGGTACAGTCTATAAACCGATCACTATATCAATAATCCACTGTCCATTTACAGTAGCTGGGCATCAATTTTGTGATAACACAGGATAGTATAAAGCCACAGGAGTGACTGCAAAGGCCCTACAATGCTGGTAGGTTGATATGATATGGTAGGTTTGAGATGTTTGGTTCGCACAGATGGTATAGTATTTCTTGTGCTGTACTTTGTGCAATTCAGATCATTTACAGGTAAAGTGTATACAAAGATTGCATCATGCAGTAAAGAGGTGCCATATACACAAGTTATGGTTTGATGATTGTCTGATTATAGTTGTCTCGTAGTTTGATTTCTTGCCTGGAATGGACACCATAAGGTTTTCAATGAGGACATTCAGCTTATGTTAAGGCCAAACTCTGCCTCATGCACATAGGTAACTCTCTTTTTGTTTCATAAATGTGTGGAAATAAACACATTTTCATCAGTAATACAGGAAGTTTCTTACAAAATTTGTTACGATTTGTGCAAGTTTTCCCTGGTCAAAGCATCTGCTTGAAGTGCACTGTGGCATGTTCAAGACTCAGAATTTATTCAAAAGAAATTGATGTCTGTAAATGTATACTGTAAGGAGGATGACATGACAAGCTGAAGAAGAGATAAATTTGTAAGACAGTGGTAACATCCATTCAGGTCACTTACAGGCATGGTTCAAGAAAAGATCACCGAATACTTGTGACCTAAAAGAGTACTTCAAGCAACTATACTTCCATTTTTTTTTCCACCTCGTCTAATTCCCCAGTGTAAATACCCTACTGTAATTATCACAGAAATATTGTCAGAACACTAATTCAAAACATGTGGAGCAAAGGGAGCAAACACTTCCTGAGCTTTAAAAGGGTAAAATTGAGAGAACATCATATCAGGGGCCCCAAGCCGAAAGAAAGAGACCTTTTATATTGTGCATGTTTGATCTTGCCTCCGCGGTGTATCCCTTACAACTTCAAGGGTACTGTTTCAATCGCATATGTGGTCGCATCGACCACCGAGCACAAGAAATCAGATCAGATGACACGGAATCTTGAAGGAAGAAATTTGCAGACTTAAGCTGTGATTTGAGCACAGGTCACCAGAGAGTCCCAGGGAAAATAGGTTAATAAATTGAATAATACATAAAATGCACTTAAAATAAAGACTGGAGTAAAGTGCAAATATTGGAAAAGTGGTTGAATGATCTGTACGTAATGAACTACCAGTCATCAGCAATACTTCATATTTTTGGATTTTGGAATTGGTGCTTATACACTTTTTAAAAAAATGCTTCGTACAATCATGCAACAAAGGTTTTTTGAAGGATTTATCAACACTTGACTTAAAAATGTTTCAGAAATGTTCATCATTTCACAATTCACACATTTTACACAAGCCAATTACATGTACAGTACTTTCCTTAGTGCTCAAGTAAGAGTTTTATCATGCAAATGTGACAAGTCCCATCAAATCTTAGAATAAAATATTGATCAAGTGGGCAATTTTGTGGCCGTAACTCAAGACAGCAAATAATACAAATCATCATTCTTTCTTGTCCGTGCATAAACTACATGTATATGCCACTGTATAATTATTTCATAAACTAAATCATGCAAGCAAGCCAGGCTGAATTGTGAAACGTGTCTACTGTGTGTACACCACATCCAAACTTTTTTTGCCCAGGGAAAAGGAAACACTGGGCCAAGATTTTACAATCTACATAATTCCCTAGAATTACACATGTACCCCAAGGAAACTACACCAAGAAAGGAACAAAAAAGTGCAAAGGCTCGATTTGTAAAGGTCTGAAACTGGGCCAGGTCACAAAAATTCTATGGTCAGCTCTGAATGTGTCCTCAGTTTTAAACCCTGGGGCATATCCACATACAGTACCCATTAGTCCCATTACATGCATTATGGGCTTTTGTACATGTAGCAAACTTTAGTATGGCCCCTTTTTCTTGTCAAATGACCTCAACCAATGGGGTTGAGTTGGCTTCAGGAAGCAATAATGGGGAGAACTTCGGGAAAACTAAATAGAATTTAAGTTATTCCCTTACTGCAACCAACCAGCAATCAACAACATTAAGCTACCAGTAACAATGTCATGGTGCATAAATGGAGACTTTGCACTTCAGCATGCAACTGCATATCTGTTTACAAATTAGCAAAAAAACTACACTTTCATTGTAACAGGATGACAAAAGCAATCATGGATGATACGTAAGGAAACAACAGTCACATGATTACAACCACGGCCAGCAAGCAACATGCTGTGTTTATCAAATGTTCCACCATTCCATTAAACTACATTTATTTATAGCAGCCTACAATATACAGCAGAACCTGCATGGACCAGCTAAGGCACAGTCCTATGGCACTGCATAAAAACATAATGGCCGTGATTATTATTTCATGGCACACGGTGGTGGCCAGTATTATTAACACCACGCCATATGTGCGTTGTTTGGATTTATTCATGTATGCGCTGCACACATCTAAACCCCAAACAAAAGAGGGTAAATGCCTGTGCCAGCAAGTTTTGTTATGATTACCAATATCGGACCTGGAGGGGGGCTTCTGGTCTGTGTGGCTTGAACGAGCACCGCACTTGAAATATGGGCCAACAACAACAGTGGTAAATTGTGAGGAAGTACTGGTGCTAGCTCTGCCATCTCAAGAAGACAATTAATTTGTTGGCAGAGTAAATGACATGATTTTTCAGTTGTTTATGTTATACATCCATGCTGATGAACTACACAACAGACTGGATGGAGTGACTGTTGGATTGGATTGGATTGATTTGGTATTACCTCACAAGTAGGTAATACCAGGGATAGCCCGTGCAATTTTTGCAACTTATTTCCAATGGGGTCAACCTATTAAGTTAGGAAGAAGGTCCAGTTTTGGAGACAGGAGGAAGCCGGAGTTCCCGGAGAAAACCTGCGAGAGCGAGTATGGACTGGACAACAAATGCACCTGGGCCAAGCCAGGACTTGAACCCAAGCCTGATTAGTACAAAGTGAGGAAAGAACTGCTATGCTACCCTGCTCCCTTGTTATTAATGCAAAGCAAAGACAATTTCAAACTGTATTGTGTTTTTTGAGGGGCAATGACAGAACCCATCGCCAAGGTAAATTATCTCCATTAATACCAACTGACCTAAACAGCAGGACGATTAATGAAAAGCAAACTGGACCAGAGAAACTCCAGTCAGTCTAAAGCTAGCACTGTACTGCAAGTGATAAACCTGATGCACAGGCACAGGTACTTCCTCATACAAATGTGGTGAACAATGCCATTCTAAGTAAAAGCTTTTCCATCCACGTTACATTTCGTAACAAAATTAACTGAGCAGATGTATGTAAATTACTGAAACACATTTTTGCGCAGGCCTACAGTGTACATATACTTCAACAGATGTTATCACAGAATCAGTGACACTTGTCAGAGGTCTATGGTCTATCGATGAGGAGTCTTACCTGATCACATGACTCTTGACAAGCTGGGTGGGTCCGTACTCTGTGGCAACATCCTGGATCTAAAAATTAGCAGAAAAAAGTGCTCTTTTTAATAAACAGTTCCTTTTTAAGAGAATAATTTCATACCATATGAGCCCGATTTTATTTGAAAGTATACTTTACTTGAACGTACAACCATACCAGCGGGCTTTTGCAGGGTGGATTTTGTCCAAATAGAAATGATGTGAATTCAACATGTTCAAGTGATCTCTATAGGTTTACTGCCCTTTTTGGAAAGAGTTCCATATACGTGCAACATTCATTTTCCTTTAAAATGTTACAACAGCCATCCCAAAGTGATAACATATATCCTAAAAAGTGAAATGTAGCTGAGAAAATTTTGAAACTTTTACTTAGAAAACAATCAGGGTTTTTTTTTAGACTAGTCTCATAGCTAGGTGTGCACAGGGACATCAAGTGTTGTCCATATAAGGAACACTTTGCCCACTGTTAATGCTTCTTGGTATTTTTTTATGTGACCATTATTTTGTGTTCCACTGTCAGAAACATTTTGAAGTTGTTTTTACTAGGGAAAGTGCTTGGGCTAGAAAAAGTAGGCTACCAAAATAAGCCCCAGTGTTAGGTTTTAATAGGCCTAGGCCTATGATTACTCAAAACAAATAATTGCTCGAATTGTTTGAATCTGAACGTTATTATGCCAACTAAATGCCGCTCTTGCAATTTCTTTTAAAAACTGGCGCCGGCGTAACACCTGCACTGCACCACGTGGACTTCAAGTTAGAAGCAACGCACATCAATGAGATTTTTTTTATGCAGACGACAGAAGTACAACACAAAACATGGCGAACATTTGCAGCGAGATTTCTGTTCCAAACCGTCCATTTCCTCTGGTCTTACCTTGAGCAAATACCACAGCGACGAGAAACATCCATGTCAACACAAGTGGTGCAATGGACTTCATATTTCTATCTCATAGTAACAGATTTCCACATGAGTTTGCTGTAAACGCCGTCCAACGGCCCCGCACGGTAGGCCTAATTGAAAACTCCGTGTACTTTTTGCAGGTTTTATTGGTCGTCGCGATTTTGTGCGTCTTACGTCTGCTCAACACAAGCATACACACGTACGTACTCAGTCAATGAAGAACTCTTGGGCGCCCTACCGAGCACAATTGGATTACTTTGCTAGCTTTTCCCACGCACCGTCTTGCGCTCTCCCGTACAGGCGAATGGGTGATATGAAGCTTATCGCCTGTCGGTGACTGCTTATGGAAGCGCCCAAGTTACGCCCAAACTATCTCCCCAAAACAGTGCACTGACTGACCTCTAGGGACTTGCCGATAGTTTTTCCAACGTCCGCCCCTCTGAAGACGATTACCATTGACCGCCTCGTCAAGGGAAACAACCCCCGGAAATGGTTCTGTGGTCCCCAAAAGACAGTGTGGCGTGCAAGGTTAACTCGAACGTCAATACCAATTTGTGGAACTAGACTTGTGTACACGGGGAGCGCAATTTCCGAGCAATTTTCTGGCAATCGCTGTACCCGGCTCCGCGCAGCTGGAGAGCCACTCCAAAGGGAGAGCGTAGGACTAACCGAACAGCCAATTGCAGAATAATGGGGCGGTAATCACCCGTCGTTGAAAAGTGGCCCAATCATTAGCATCGATTGACTAATCTCTTGGGGGGCAGTAATTGCCCAGTATGTTATTTTCTTAGCAGGCCTCCCTCTGCCCGTTAGGAACCCTACCATTTCAGGGGTCATCTTCAGTTGAAAAATTCAGTCCAAGCAATGTTCAAGAACTTAAAAGCAACATTACAAAAACCTTGAGCAATGCTTGGAATTTGCTTCTGTCTTCAAAATCGCATCCCCAATACTGAACGCCGCATTTCACTAAATAAACCATGTGTGCAATCTTCTTTTATCCCTTCACAATAGCGAGACCAAAGTGTGACAGTTTTCTTTTCTTGGTTGGTCCGTGGTTGGTCATACCTAGCGGTTCTGTAACAAAGAGTCCAAATTGAATAGAGTCTGCTGAGATGGTTTATTGCCGGTTATTATGTCATCGGCCTTGAGGCCCCTCCCCCTCAATTTGAGGAGAACTCAGGCGGGCTCTAATTGGTGTCAGGGGACATACTCTGAGGTGGCGGGTCATGTCCTCGACAGACTGGTCAGGAGGGTGATGGTCAAAACATAATAGTTTGGAGCGAGTCAGCGAGAATATGCTTGCGTAATGTGCTCACCAAACTTTGGGCCAAGAATGGTAGGGGGTTTATACAGTGGATAAATAGCACAGGACTAGACTAGAATCATTTCGATCAGTTAAGTTTAATTCTAGACAACTACAGAGACACACAAAGCTGTCAATTGTTTACTCTCACAAAATGTCAGGTACAGATCCTGCGGGTTGCGAGGGTCCAATAAAAAGAACCTGCCGGTCGCCATTTTTTAGGGGCGCACGTCTAAAGGTTTCGGAAAATCCCCTGCATGTACAGTTAAGGACTGGTACAAAAAAAATTCCCGAACACCCCCCCAAGAAAATCATGGATCCCTCCATGAATGTAAATTCTTCCCAGATTTTTTTTTTCATTTCCAGGCACGTCTGACTTGTGTGCAAGTTGGTACGATTTAACTGAACTTGGTAGTTGGACCATCATTGATTGGACCGTACCAAACCGGCCGGGGTCGAGTTCTCTGAGTTTACAATAAACACCAACGGATATTTTTTAAATTGGTTCTTGCCGCCTTGTATTCGAACAAAGTTCGTCTTTATAGGCACCTTACTCACGTTTCACAAGAATATCCCCTGTAGATATAGAATGTTACAAAAAAGGCTTTGGGGTATATCGTGTGCTGTCCATGAAGCGCTCGATAAATGGGGAACACTGCTTGTCAATTGGTGGCGCTGTATTTGCGCCTTTATCGGCGCGCGCGTATTTTCAAAGCCCAAGACGCAAAACGCGCAAGATCGCAAACGACTTTTTTCAAAGTTTAAAAGCAAAAGCCAGCACAGTGTAAGTTGAATGGTGCTACTCGTTTGCAGGGTTTGACATCTGCAGTAGGCCTATTCTATACAATTTGCAGAGAATGGCCGGTGAGTTTTCGTTCAAACGACCTCAAATCGAATCAATCGGTTTTGACAGTTTTGCACTTCACAGTTGAACCAGATAAATAGAGACAAAAAGGCTTGATTGCAACTAGTCAAACTGACCAATGGGCGATGCATCATGCAAGCAATGTAGACTACAACCTAGCCTACAACTCCAAACGTTTATGATTGTCATAGGCCTATCCTTGTTATTTGAAATGGGTCTAGGCTACCCAGTTCTACCGTGGAGGCAGACAACATTCCTTTGACATTTTTTTTCCAGGTTCCATTTCAAACCCGAATTCAGGGATATTTCTCTGGTGTGTAGTATCCCTCTCGTTCCTGACGTCGTTTTCAACGGATACGTGTCCCGATTCGTGTCGTTGTCATGGCAACACGTTGAAGTGCACACCGAATGTAAACGGCGGAATCAAACTACTCAAAGTGCCGCCAGATTTACTACGCTACAACCTGTTTCACATCAAATATGCGTGAGTAGGCCTGTCTGTTTTGGTGATAATTGGTCGCTGATCTTTCAGGCACAGTTCTCATTTTCATTGGAAGGAAAACACAAAATAAAAAGAAAGGAGAGAAAAAAAGGCCACAAGCAACAACTTACCAAAAGGAAATCAGACACTAAATTCTGAGAAAGGAAACACCCTTTCCAGTCTTATCAGAATTGGCTATTAGTTATTTCCCTCTCCAATCCCCTGTAACATGCAGTTACTATTAGCGAGCTTTTTGTTTGCAGGAACTTGTCAAGAAATAGATTGCAGCAGATCGAACCTGGCGATTTCCTCGGCCTACCGAGAGTTATCAGATTGTGAGTAAAAATAAATTAAGGAGAGCTGAATCGTCTAGTTTTTGTACAATTTCTGTGGTATTGTCCTTGAATTCATCCTTTTTTTAAGGGGGGCACCGGGACTCATAGCTGTCGAGAATATAGCGCCATTTCCTAGCTGTTCATTATAGTTTGATTTTTCGTTCAAGGCTTTTAATTCACTGCTTTTTTGCAGAGATTTGCGGCACAACCGACTGAGGGCGCTATTACGAAATGGCTTTAGCGGACTGGAAGACTTGATGACACTGTGAGTTGTATTGGGTTATGGTACAACTGCTTTAGTGCTTTCAAATGTTTCATTAGAATGATCGAAATTTCTCTTTCTTTCTCATTAGAGCACTTTTAATAATTAATGTAAATTCTCAGATACAAATTTCTTGCGTTCAAAAGCCAGCTGATGATAATTTCACCTTCAGTTTTCTCCATTTTTACAGTCAGCTATCCTACAATGTCATCAGGTACATTGATCGATTTGCGTTCGAAGGATTAACAAAGGTTCGCAAAATGTAAGTTGTGAACGAAGGGAAGAGTGAACATTTGAATGTAAAAAAATATTTGGGTGATATTAAATAGCTCATAAACAACTCCCTCATGCACCCATAATTTTAAATTAAATCTTATTCACCTATCTAGAAATCTATGTACGCGTCACTGATTTCCAAAGCTTTTTAAGCGCTCTGACTTTGTTAAAGACTTCTTCAAGAACCTCAACTGTTCATAATAATAAAATGGTTTAATTTTTTTTTACTTTTCATTATTTCTGTGTCCAGTGATCTCTCTCACAACGAGATAGCTTTTATCGAAGACGACTCCTTCAAGACGAGAGACGGTTTGATAACACTCCTCAGTTTGTAAGTATTATGCCTCTTCAAAGCCAGACTAACGAAGCAGAGTGAACGCTGCTCACCAAGTAAAATGACCTCTTTTGGAACATCAGATCTACTTAACAATTTCATTCCTTAGGCTTCTTCCCACTGTGTAGAAGTCAGCAAAACATAAAGGACTTGAAATCATTGATATATTTTTACCCTGCTTGTTGATAAACCTAGTGCGATAAAGCAGCCTATTTAATTTTATTTCTAACAGGGATCTTTCTTTCAATCAACTCTACGACCTGCACGGACCAACTTTTCTGGGTCTGGAATCTTTACAGGAATTGTAAGTGGCAACAGATGTTTTTATAATTACCAAATTACTTTGCTCCAGAAAACAACCATGGTAGTACCGAAGTGTGACGTCACTGTGAACCAGAAAGTGCAGTGCAATCGAATGGAGTACGCGCGCGTGTTGGTTCACGCGCTGGTTCTCACGCTAATGCCTTTTACACACTAATTGTGCGCGTGACGTATTCACTTCGGTACTCTATAGAGCTGTGACAGTTTCAAGCAAAGATCATATAGCGCTGCGTATAATTATTTCTCCATCTTGCGCAGCTAGGCGGCGCTATACGATCTTTGGTTTCAAGTGCCATGCTGCAGTGAACTTGAGGCACCCGAAGCTACATCAGTATGTGCCAGCGACTGCTACGTACCGGGTATATGAATGTCAAAAGATCATAAAGATAGACCGTACAACTGTATTTCTCGCTGACTAACATTCACGTTTCTTGGTCGCAGGTACCTGAACCACAATTCTTTGAGGGCTATCCACACTGAAGTGTTCGCAACCTTGCAACAGCTGGAGAAGATGTAAGTAAAATCTGTCAACTTTTGTTTTAATCACAAACGTGTTTGAACAAGGGAACAACAAGGACACTAAGTCTTTTAACGAATGTTAATTTGCGTAGATACCTGGGTCGTAATTTTATAAACTGCACTTGTGAATGGCTGGAAGTCTGGAGCAACTTGCAGTCACGTGATATCGAAATGATGGACACCAGTGATGCACTGAAAGCTTGCACCGAAGACGTCATAATTTGCGGTAAGTATACGACACTTTGTTTCGTTTGTTTTGTTTGTAAATGTCTCCTTTTTCCCCGGGAAGTCAATTTTTGTATTGATATTTCTACAGGCTTATTTCTTTGCATGGTCAATCGTAAGTTACTACAGAGAAGGCAATAGCGTAAGGTTTAAAAAAAGAGAGAAAAATCTACCAGATAAAGGTCCACAAAAACAATGAGTTGAAGTTTAAAGGAGAAGATATTGAATCTCTTATCAGATAATGAACTAGAGCCTAGCGACATCCCAGACGAAGATTTCGACGTTGCCACCTCCATCGCCCAAGTAGCGTATAACCTCATTATGGAGGACTTGATCCCGCCGGAGACGGACGGCCACGGTAACATCGTCGACGCTGACGGGAACTCATTCCCGCTGTGGAGCCCGGAGGGGGAGCGGGTCTTGAGCGCGCACGACGGGGAGATGAGACGGCGCATCGGGGAGGTAGAGGACAGGGATCTCAGGAGGATGTTCACGGTGACGTTCCAGGAGAGAATGAGGGGATTCTTGAGGAGGATGATGAAACATGAATCCACAACTACTGCACGGTTCGTACAGATTATGAGTACTTACAAGACAGATCCTTTTTTAACCTAAGAGGAATTCTTAGATTTTGCAAGAATTGAACAAATGTGTTTCTTTCCATCAACTACCCTTCTTGATTTAGAGCAACAACGAGTGAAATCACGAAAGAAAGCAACGGTGTACAGGAGATGAATTCCGACAAATACAACGCCACCCATTTTATCAACGTCATGATGACACACGGACACCACCAACTCCCACTTGACCCCAAAATAGCAAAGTTCATTGCTGATGCGACAACCCTGATCAAGGACATCTTCCGACTTGTCTTCCCGACGGGCGGCTTCTTCAGCTCCTCCGAGATTTCCCTTAAGGCACTCGGCACATCGGGGCTTTTCGACCCAGCCCGTATCGTCAGTCAGATTACCGAAGCCCAACGGGGGAAGAACCGGCTCGTTGAAGCCAAACCGTCCGCGCCTGAGACAAGCAAGGCCGCACCGACAACCAGACCGACGTCAAAATCGACGAGTAGATATAAACCCACTAAATCACCAATTCTCGTCTTGGGAACAAGTTTGCCACAGCAAAGTGCATTCAAATGGCCAGAAATTCAAATCCCTTTCTTCGCTGGGATTGGGATTTTTGTCTTTGTGTGTATCGCTGCAGCTGCGATTGCAATGGTGAGAAAATGCATTTCGAGCGATTTTTACAGATTTGTTTTCAGTAGATGTAATATAACATTATTTATGTGGGCTTTTGTTATAATTTCGCAACCTTATAGAACTTTTAGCAGCCTGACCATTGCTTTCTTAATGAAACGTACAGGAAAAAATTATGATTTTTCTATGATGAAGACACATTGTGATTTTTCCCCATATTTCCATTTTCTTTTCAGTTTTCGGGAGCATGTCGCGACGGGTCACGATTCTGTGAATGCAGGTATAAATGTCAATTATTTTAAGCTGAATGAACACAAAATGAGGCAGAGAACAAAGCTTAAGATTAAATTGTCGTGTTGTCCTTTAAAAAAGTCTGGACACTTATCCGTTATTAAATTTGAAGAACAATCTTCTGTCCGTGATTTCTGAAGTAATGCTGTTTGCAACATAAGAAAAATATTGCACATTGACAGAATACTGGCTTCGTTTTTTAATGGCCGTATAAAAATGACATATGTCAACACCAACTTTCAATTTTTCTGTCACCTCTCCCTGAAAGCTGGCTGTCTACAGTTTCCGAGAAACTCGCCTTGAGGAAACTGCACATTGAGCGCCAAAGCCGCAAGACCTCGCCGGCCAAGAGTGACTTTGTTAAGATGCACTGCCTGGCAAAACAAGTAGGCGTTTCGTTAGTTGTTCCACGTTTTCTGTTGTTGACTCGAAGGCCTCGATATATTTAGTTCTATAGATCCTGATGTTAAAACGTGCATTTGACATGATCTCCTGACGGTTTTACACAAGAATGACTAACAGCAGTTCTTTACCAGAGGCCAGGTATTCCTGGTGGCTTTTTGACAGATTTAGTATCTGTTGGCATTGTAACGTTCATAGCACTCAGTCTACCAATATAAACTGAGACCAATCCGATTAGACGCCATAACTGCGGTGGCGCGGCAGCGCAATCTCACACATGCATTCTTTAGCTTGACGCGCGCGTGCATTTGGCAAATCACGAGACCCTATTGGTTGAAGAGGCATGTAACGCGCGCATACCACCTGTCAAAGAGCGCTGTGCCACGTCCACAGTAATGTCTTCTAAAGGCACTTTCCATACTTTTTTGGGTGCGTTCGAAGGATGCGTTCATGCGTTTCACTTTTCACAGACACAAAAAATCGACGCCAACATAACATATGTGTGCATTGCGTCCGGAAGTGTCGACGTGCATATGGAAAAGCGCCTCTATTCTGGTTTTTGAATCACACAATGATGGCATTACTTCCTATTGCTTCACAGACAATCGACGCTTCAGCGGCATCAAAAGTTACTAGTCCAGACAAAATTCAGACTGAGGTTGCGGCCGACGATCGTGGTATAGTGTCAGTCACACCGCTTGTTCTCACGGAGGAATTTCCTAACAAATCCGGCACCACGCCACCAAAAAGCCAAGCCAGCCAAGACAAGACGTCCTTGGGTCTTCTCGGTTACCTAAAGAGCCGCCTGTCATCCTACCAAGACACTCCTTCCAAGGAGACGCCAAAAACGTCCCCGCGCGATGAGATCACCTTGTTCGATATTTCGGTGGAGCGCAGTGTCAGTGAGCCGAACAAGACTGTGACTGGTAAGCGTGAGACAGCAAACGACATCGGGCAACCAGTGCAGTTGACTGACGTCCACGCAGCTGTTAGCGAAAACCTTCCAGCCAAGCATACGGCGGTATCCGGAGATTCTGTCGATACGTCTGTGATGCATCGAGGAAAATCCTTGGATGTCGTCGCCAGCGATGGTGAAACAGGTGTAACAAGGACCTCGTCCGATCTCCGCTGGTATGCAAAAGAGTGCCTCTCAAACCAAAGGATGATGACACAAGCTAGGACACATTCCATGACGTCATCCAACGACGACAAAATGCTCAAGAAAGCAGATCCCGAGGATGATGGGATATGGTGAAAAATTGACTGTTGTGCGTTGGCATCTAAGCAATGTAGACCTTGTCGTCATCGATAGACGGTGGCATGAACGACAGTAGGGTCGACCACCACCACGAAAAGCATTTCACCAGATGACCTGTTTAATGGCTTTCCCTTTCTCTTCATTGTTTGTGAAATTAATATAACTTGGATCAACCTGTGGCTGGCCTTGGGAAAATAGCTGCAAGTCAGACTATATAGGAAGGCGTCGCTGCGACACACTGGTGCAACGGTGTGTGTTTGACCCAAATCAATGCGCTGAGGTCCCATGTACCACATCTTTTGGAAAGTTACTTCTTTTCATGCTCATTGGCAGCGGACATCGACATTGTGACACATGCTGACAATTTTTGCATGATAATGAAATTATGTTTTATTGTGTTTCCTTGTAAGTTGGTTTTTATTAGGTTGATTCAGAGCTTCCTCCTGAAGTGCTCTGCGGACCATTAGAAATAGTGAGAACTCAAATGCAGTTTGGAAAAATTGGATGGGTATATCATCCAATCTTGTTGTAAGATCTGTCCATAACTTCATCTGCAGATGACTGACATTTCTTTATAATTTACGATTGTAGACAGAGGATTGATTAAATAAAGGGCCCAAGTCAAATTAGAGATTTCACACGGGATCGAATTACAGCGCAGCACGATCACGCGATCGTACTGATCGAACGATTACACCCCAAATGATATACACATCTCCATATTGATGTTGACCACGATACAAACAGGCCGAGACCGACATGCCTTTGCAAATAAAACGGTATGTAGCATTACTGCCTTTCATCAATTTGTTGAATCTCAAGAAATTGAAATTGCAGCACGGACCGTAGTCCACTTAAATTATTCAAAATAAAATTAATTCGACTGGCTTCGGTCAAAATGAATAGAATAGGACACTGACGTAGCTTGGTCTTAAAAATCCATCAGTAAAAATGTCCATCTGCCGGCTTGAAAACTCGTGAAAAACAAACAGACCACTTGACTGATTTAGCGCGCTCAGGCAGCCGGCGCGAGAGAGGCATTATTGAACAAATTTCAATTGGTGGCGCTGTTTAGTGATTTTCTTTCACCCAGCACATAATGCACACCGTTCACGGTACACGATAGAGAAGCAGTGACCACACCTCGTGCAAGGGTCACATCGTTCGCTTTTTTAAGGAAAAGCAGAAACTTCGTTCGACGATATGGCTGATAGGAGAATAGGATCTGTAAGTTTACATTTCTAATATACATTGATGTTCTTCGTGAATTCTTGATGTGTTTAAACGGCACGGCCTAGCCTAGGCCATGTGCATGGTACATGATACCCCTCGTCTGTCGCATTCGTAACAAAAGCACGCTGTAACCTCGTTGAGTGGCTTCGTCTGCTCGTAAACGTTAGCCCCTCGCTGTATTTCGTACATAAGGGTCCCTGGAAATTAACAAACAGTAGGCCTATCAGTCTACTGTTCAGTCCCTACTTAAGGCCCAGTATTATCGGAAAGAGTTTCATATACGCACAACACCAATTTCCCTTATGAAAATCATGTCATACATGTTATATAATGTACAAGTTATAGGCCCTAGTATCACTGCTTATCAGCCATCAGAAAGTGATAACATGTCATAAAAAGTGAAATTTTGCTGAGAAAGTTCTTACTAGGGCCTAGGTGTTTTTCAGACAAGTCTCATAGGTTTGTGCACAGGGCCTCAAGTGTTGTGGGTATATGGAACCCATTCCGTATTGTCTTCTAGCATAGCTAATGTATGACCTACCCCGAGTATGGGGGTTCGATGTCGAGCATGGCCAGATGGAGGACGTCGAACCCCAGGAAAAGAGTTCCATATATGGATGCCACTTGACATCCTGTGCACAAACCCTATGGAACTTCTCTGAAAAATTTGAAATGTTTTCCGAGTAAGTTTTTCCCTCTTAAATTGAACTTTTCTGGATGTGGTTTGCTTTCTGATGGCTAGCAGGTCACTGTAGAGAATAATCATTACTGGCGTCCGTATATGGAACTCTTCCCAACCCCAGTTCTGGGATCATCTGGACACCGTGATTCTCAAGTTTCATAAAACACCAAGTCTTTAGAACAACTTTTCCTCAGAATCAGACAATTTCAGCTTTTCCTAAGCTGAATGGACTTGTTTTAGGTCAGTAGTAGGCCTACTGCCTACATGCAATTTAAACTTGGTTGCGAGTACATGGGGGTCAGATATGGAACACTTGTCATTTTCCAAGACTCTACATGCAAGATTTCAGCACCCAACTACTATATATTTTACTTAATCACTTGCCCTGAGCCATTCCTGTTTTGTTCAACTTTAATTATCATGAATTTATAATCTCACAAAATACCAGTCTATATTTAAATTTTTTATCATGTTGAGAGGGTTGTACCATGGCTGTCCATACACTGCTAGATAAACATTGGCAAACTTTGTCAAACATGCTTGCGAAAACTGATTGCATGATTTTGCTTGCTTAGTTAAATGTCTAGCAAATTTGTCAACATTGGGCAAAGCACAAAGCCTAAGGTTCTGTTTGCATTGTGTCTCAGTGATTCTAGTAGGGAGGGAGGTAAGATCATGCACAAACAGTAAGGGGAGGGGATAGCAAACAGTAGGATTCACTGCTCAGCATGCTCAGTCAAAAGATGAAGTGCAAATTTTTTTTTTTTACTACAGTCATTTGCCAAAGTTTAAGACCACCATGAATTTTATTGGTACTTCTGTCACTGGGCCTGCATTACACTGTCTCACTGAACATGCCGAATGATTACTTAACATGATTTTACAGTGGTGCATAACATCAGTGTAGTGCTATATACCTATTTGAATGAAATTTGTTGCAAAGGCAGGTCTTGTATGACATTTTGTCTGCGAGGCAGCATGGGTAAAAAAGCCAGTCGAAGCAATCGGAAATAAGGGAGGGCACACTGAGTATTAGACATGTCAAATCATGGAAATGTAGTCAAAAATGTTCAACCGAGGTACCAAGGTTACACATTGAAAATAAACATAAGTTTCCATGATTGATTGGTTTAAGTTTGGGTTTCCTTCAATGCATTTTCTGTGGGTGGTCCGAAACTTTTGCAAATGACTATATGTCTGCACATTCCATAACAAATCAGCATTATGTAAAACAGGAAAAAAGGTTAAACATTGGAAGGCAGACGTTGGAAGAGTGCAAAACAAAAGTTAAGACACATCAAATCGTCCAGGTTGCCCGGTGAAAATGGACATTGCATGGGTGGAAAATACTGAGAGTTCCCACTGTTTCACATCTTGAAGTCCTTCAAGTCCAAAGTGCCTTCCGTAACCTTGGAGGCTCCTTTTGTTAGCTTAAGTCACAAGGGTGTTGCTCTGAGGGTTGAAGCGAGCAGCTACACTCTAAGTCTTACCTTCGAGTCAGACACTGAAGAGGAGACAAAATGTTGGTTTGAGTCTTGCTTTCATCTCAGTCGTGACACAACTTCTTCGTGGTTCCATTTCCCCCAGGACGCCTTTGAAGTGGCCGCTGAGGAAATCAAGCGGCTGAATAAAGTACCTGACAACCAGGAATTGCTTGATACATACAAATACTATAAGCAAGTCATTATAGGTGACTGCAATACAGGTGAGATTTGCTTGATACCTACAAAGGGTGGAAAACTGACCTCAGTAGTTCCGTCAAAATCCACAAGGAGGTATGGGAAAAATTCATAGGATGTAGGAATGCAGAGCTAAGCTTCAGTGTATTACATGCCGTGTTTAAGTTGAAGTACAAAGAATGCACTATCAGGTTTCTGTAAGGTTGTTGATGTCGGAGGTCTTGGGAAGGTTCCTAGAGAGAGAAAATACTTGGGGATGTACAGGGGCTGATGACGTATTCTGTTTCACGATGGGTTTGCAGCCAATGAGCATAGTTGAGAGGAGGTTCAAAAGTGGAAACTGTCGTACAGTCAGACTACCAGCAAGCCAACATCCAAAGAACATTTGACGGTAGGAGAAAGATATTTACAAGTGTTGCATGATTTGGTCTCTTGCTTTTCAAAACACACTTTAACTTCTACATTTCATGCAGCAAGACCTGGAATTCTGGACCAAAAAGGACGGGCCAAGTGGGATGCTTGGAACGGAATTAAAGGTGGGTTGCCTTCACTTGTAAAAATCCCTCTCAAACTGCACCCCCCCCCAAAAAAACCATTTGGGACTCCACGAGAAGCTCGGAATAAAACATAGCACCCTAATAATAGAAAACTCATGGCCATCTCGGTGGGTGGTTAAAAAGATACCTTCCTCAAGAACATGATTAGATGGAAAGTTCACTTAAAAAAGCTTGCTCACGTGATGTTACAACGAAAATACTGCAGAACATCAGAATGATTAGCGACAAGATTTGAGGGTTGCCGGTTGCAACGAAGCAAATGGCTTGAATCATTAACACAACAGTGTGTTTGCTAATAGGCTCTTTCAAGGGCTATCATTGCAGAGTTACATCACACCGTGATCGCCCTTTAGCCACCTGCTTCACCTTTATCCTTTTTTTCCCCTTCTGCTTGCGCAGGAATGGCAAAGGAAGAAGCTGATAAGCTCTATGTTGAGTACGTCAACAAGTTGAAGGAGAAGTATGGTTTACAACAATAGAGTCCGAGCTGTTTCCTTGTTGGTTATTGTGGGAAATGTAGTTATGGGTATTTGAGATTCTGTCGTAATGATTTGATATTATGTCCAACCTGAAGTACAGCTCCACAGAAGTGCTGTGCAGAGAACCTGGTTGAGTAAATGTCCTAACCGCACAATACTTTGCCAAGAATCTTTCCCAACAACATCAACTGTGTGTCATGTTGGCAGGTTGAATACTCGTGCTATCAAGGAAAGTGCTCGTGCGTTTTCAGCGTTTCATTTTGAGCTTATCTGAGAAATGTTTGGCCGCTCATTCTCTGGTAAGCAGGATGAAACAGGTATTGAGGAACAGCATTCAGGGTGTATTCAGGCAGCACCGGGCTGTGCTGTTTTTGCACAGTAATATAGTTGGTTACTTGGTGATTAGTTATGCTCCCTAGTAAAACAGAATTGGTGTGTAATTATTTGGTAATGGTCTAAAAATTTTTAGGCTGATGGCTCTTTAAGTTCACTATTCAGCACAGTGTTGAGCAGAAAGAGTTCATGGAAGAAAGTATGTCATTAATCAGTACACTGTGTGAAAAGCATTGTGAAATCTTTCCCCCTTGTTCATGGCCACTGCACATTTGCACATTGCAAGCCAGATGGTTACATCTCACTGGTAAACATTGACACATGCTGCAGCCTTGAACAAAGCTTGAATGGCACAATCATACTTACATAAGTCACTTTTGTCCAATCAGATGTAGTATCACAAGTTGTGTCTGGGCCTATTGTCCAATCAGACGTTGCGTTAGAAACTGCAAACCTGGATCCTCGCCTCGTCAGACGAAAGAAATCATATTTGGATACCTGCCAAAAATTAACACAAAATATGAACAAACTAATCAATAGGATGGGAAAAAATAGAAGTCTGTGAAACTGTACGTCAGCTGTTGGTATGCTGAGACATTTTAACCAATCAGCAGTGTTGCCTTTGTACCTGTACCAAATGACCAACCAGGAACTTGATGAGACATGTCTTTGCATAGATTTCTCATGTTTACATGTTACTAGTCACGGGTATTTGTCAGTGTCGGTCTCATGTATTGAAAACAGGAATGTAAATTTAACTTTTTGATCAAATAGTTGTAGAACACAGCACATTGATGTGCTGCAGATTTGGAATAAAACATCCCGTCAAGTGCAGGTTTTTCAAACAGCTGACCAGCCGAGTTCTGTTCTCCGCACAATGCTTTCTAACTTCAAACTAAACATTCGACAAAGCTATGAAAGATAGCTTACCTTTTGTGAGAAACCCATGTAGTTTTTATAGCACAAATCTATAATTTGTACAAATTATTATAGAGCAACTTCCAATATCGAGAAGAATGTGTGAAAATAATTGTTGAATGAAGGAAAACACAAACCTCTGGGAAATTCTTTTTTTTTTTAAAGCTGAGGGTTTCTACTGCCACATATTAGGAGGCAGATGTTATATGCCAGCAACCATTTATGTGACTTTGAATTTGTGATACTGGTTATTTGCAATGGTAATAAACTTCGAACCTCATATAAAACTCTCTCGACATTTCTCATTCAGCAAACAAGAGGAAAAAGTCAAAGAAGAAATGCATTAGAGTGAGAGTAATACAGAAAAATATGGAAAATAAAGCAGAAAATTTGAAAGCAAAGTCATGTACATACATTTATTCTTCTACACAGTTTACATGGTATACATGTATACGAACATGGATTTCATTTGACCGTTATAAATACAGAAATTGGACACCATGACGATCTGAAAACAATGCAAACAAATTTCAGTGTCCCGATGACGTCATGCTTTGTTTACATACAGGGTTCCCAATGAGTTTAATATCTGCCACCCCTACCGAACTCCCATAGGAAAGCACTTTTATAGACCAAATCTGACGTCGGGTACATGTACGGATAGGTCTATTTACCAATTCAGATTGGAACTTTGACACAAATTATAATACTCGATACAACAGAAACCAAAAGTAGAGTTTTAAAAAAAATAAAATACATCGCCGAGACGAGGTATAAAATGCAGTTTTGACATGGTACGTGTGCAATGTAAGTGTACATAGAAGTAATGTCCTGATGCACTCAAAGGTTAAAACAAAAAGCACTGACAACCAACTTAAATTATGATCTTTGGTATGTACATGGAATCCATAGATTTCATAGCACCGCAAATGGAAATTTTAAAAAGGCATTTTGCAGATACCAATTGGTACAATGGAGTCAGGCATATGAGCCTTGACTGCAATTATTGAAGAGAACATAACAGTTACTAATTTTTTTAGCTCAATAATATTTACATGATGTACGAAATTTTCTCATCTTTGTTGGCATATTTTCCCCAGAACCCCCAACCGCTGAAGTATTATACAAACCATAAATCTAAGGCTTATTTTAAATATTTCAAGAGAGTTTTCCATTCATTCACTAGTCAATTAGTCTGTGATGTCATCACATGTATAATTCATTATATGCAGATTGCACCGAGAAGCGACTAATCTGGCCAGTTCAACAGGCTGATCCTTTTATGACATCAACCTGCGATATGAATAATTCATTACATGTAAATCATGCCCACATTCTAATGAGTATCCTGACTGCACACAGAGTGCCTATGACTAGGACAGGCTGATAAATAAGTTGGAGGTTTGCAGCGAATTGCCCACGCCACCAAGATTCTTCGCACAAACAAAGCAAAATAATTTGGGGAGTCAATCTAACGAGCGGAGGGCTGAGATATACCTACTACAGAAAACTTGTACAACATTGGACATAAAATACAAAGTCTCGTTAAAATAAATCCACGTACAAAGTAAAAACTGTATCAGAGTACTGGCACCTCAATGGCTTGTCCCGAATCTTCAAACGGGTTTAACCCTAACCCTCCTCAATCCTTCACCTGTTGGAGGACTGAGGAGTGTTAGGGTTAACAACGATCTCAAAATGCACAGCACAGCTTACCAAACCAAGCAAGATAAAGCAGCAAACAGCATATGAAGATAGGACAGTATAAACCAAGCTTATCCCTAGTTTAATTAGATAGGCAGCTTTCTGGCTCAGTAGAGCATCAAACTCAGATTTTTGAGAAAGGTAGCAATTCCTCAGTGAGAGAGAGTCTATACTACCCCTATAAGGGGGACCTAAAAATATATCTCATATGGGATACTATCTCAATCTGTCTTCTTGAGTTCAGATGGGAAAGTAACCAATCGGAGTTCCCGTCCGTAGTCGCAGACAACGGCTCTACCCTGATCGGTGACTACAATCTGTCGTACTGCTTGCTCGCCCCCACCCAGCTCTACAACCCTGATTGGTTCTCCGTGGAAAATGTCCCAGACTGCCAAATAGCCCTGGAAAATAAATGAACCAAAATCGACTGAATTAATACAAAAATGAATTGGGCTTTCAGGGTTTTCCCAGGTTAAATTCTCCATGGAATTCCATCAACTGACACTGAGTGTCCTCTTTTTTTTTCCCCCTGAAATTTAACAACCTGAAATTAATGATTTCAAGTGATTGATTTCCATGACAGCTTTAATCTGTCTGAGTGTCATTACCTGTCCACCCGTAACCATGTGATTGTTGGACAAAGTGGCAACAGTTCCAGTACACCCTGGGTCCTGCAGCAAAGAAAAAGGAATCAATAAACTTACTTTCAATTCCAGTTTTCCAAGTGGCAAGTTATAAAAAGATAGTTAAAGGATTGGTATTCTTAACCATATACTGCTGGTTTAATTTGAAGTTGCATGACGTATACCAGGGGGATTTTCAAGATTTCCAGTTCCAAAATTCTTTAAAAATTCTTAACTTCATTTTTTGGACATTTACACCCTCACGAATGACTGTCTGGTGGCTACTTTAATCTTGACTGACAACATCTATTGACAGCTGAGTATTTCAGCCAGGCCTGCTGCCTTGTAAAGAAAGACCAGATTGTGCAGTGTTATGTAATTTTCTTTTGTTCCTGAAACTGGCCCAATGCACTGCTGGCGTCTTTTCAAATGCGGACCAGATTAGCATGCAGCGATATTGTATCACTCATCCATGGAGAGTTTTTGTCCCCAGTGGTAATCTGCTCGCGCTGAATGCCACAAACAATGGTATAATCATTCAAAACAATGACAGATTACCTCCGCTATTGACAACTGAAAAAATGTCAGCTCGGTCTTTTGCTCTGAGTACGGTCTTTTGTAACAAGGCCAAGCTCTATTGTCCGATTTCCGGCAGCCCAGCTTTGCATATAAACCCAAAGAGTCCAGTACCGGAAACCCTGGCACCAAGCGGTTATACATTAACCTGCAACGTAAACTACTGGACTGCCGTAAAGAATGAAACATTACAGAAATGTGGGGTTTGATCTGAATCTTGAGTCTAGAACTGGGTCTTCCATGCTTACAATTTTAGCAAGCCTGAACAAGAAAAGTGTTTGCGACCTCGAAGTGATGACGGAACATGTTCAAGGTGGCCCACAAAAAGAAAAAAAAGTTACGTCATCCGACAAAACCAAAGTGCAAGGAAGCAGATGACGCTGGTGATGAATATCATTTCCCCACCTTCATTTGGTATATTTCCTAATAACAGTGCTGCTCTCTTCACATTCTAGAAGAAAATACTGCTTTTGATTCACTGCATATAACAAAAAAATTGGAAAGTATAATTCGAAATATTTGAGAAGTGACAAAAAATTAGTATTTGATGAAGGGTATGGGTACCAGTCTACTTGGCTGTCATTGGTATGCACATGAAGTAAGACGGGTGGTATTTATTTATTGGCTTGCTAGAGAGCGCCCTCTAGCTACCATTCACTCACCAGCTGTATGACATGTATCATGCGTCCCCGCCGACGCTTCCAGACGCAGAGTCTGTTATCCATGCCCACACTGATCACATGATCCTGGCTGAGTGTGACTGACAGAACCGTGCTGACATGACCCCAGAGCGAGTGCAGACAGACGCCGGTTAGCGTGTCCCACAACCGCACCATGCCGTCGTCGGATCCACTGGCGATTTGGTAAGAGTTGTTCTACAAAAAGAAGCAAAAATATAAACTTCCCCAAATTCCAACGGTCCTTACTTTTCTGTGATACATTACATGCACTGTCCATTATGATTCAAAGGTGTCCATGCCTAAAGAAATTTGATGAAGTTTAGAAAGACTGTCTGCCTCAAGCAGAAGCACGCCTTCATCAGTTGAAAAGAGCCGCATTGGTTGGGAGTATTCATTTTGTTGGTAACGATGCGCTCATTTCCTGGTCATTCGTGAACCAGCGACAGGCACTTAGTACCAAAGGAGCCTCTCTTGCTGAGGAAATAGCGCCCTCTCTTAGTTCAGTTTGAGGCCCATCACTTGTTGAATTAAGGAATGATCACATTCAATGGCTTACTTTATCTACATAGAGTGTGGTTACACTGCCTGTGTGGCCTCGTAAGGTGTAGGTACAAAGTGAATCTTCCAATCGGAACACCTGCAATCAAAGATACAAACAAAATACAGTAATCTCTCTCATACTATCACTGATCTTGGGCAGATAACCAGTGATCTCTCAGACTACCACTGGTATCTCTCATACTATCACTGATCTTGGGCAGATAACCAGTGATCTCTCAGACTACCACTGATATCTCTCATACTATCACTGATCTTGGGCGGACAACCAGTGATCTCTCAGACTACCAGTGATCTCTCAGACTACCAGTGATCTCTTGCAGGCTACCAGTGATCTCACCTTCAACGTGTGGTCCTGACTGGCGGTAACCACCTGGTCCCTGGCCACCTGCACATCATTGATTGGCTGCTGGTGCGCCTGCACTGAGGCTTGCTTAGAGCAGAAGATAGCACCCCCAAGTGGCACAAACTCTGAGATGGAGAAACTCCTCATCTTACCTACAAGAAGAAGAAAATAAGTATGAAATCCATATCCCATGTTTTGACCAAGATTTGTTTGTAAATTTGATTGGTCCTTAAATTTTAATGCAGGATAAAACAACAAATTCCAAGATTTATTGAACAAACACACACACAAAAAATCAACCTCACAATGCTGATGAAACGGAATTTTTAAGAGTTCACAAAAATTATTCTGCAGGAAAGTTCAACAATCAAGTACGGTAACATTACATGTAGACAATGACCCTAACCACAAACACAAAAAACAACCCAGGCTTACCCCTGTGATCACTGGCAAGAAAGTCACTGACCATGGCCTGGTTAAGGTGAATGGAGTGATGGGTGACCAGGTCCAAGAAGTCTAGACTGCCGTTGAGTCTGGCAACCACCAGGTGGGTACCGGTAATGGTCAGGCCGGTCGCTCCGATGGGGTTATCCTCGTAGGAGCCCAGTAGGAAGCCTGACCCTGAATCCCACATCTGAGTTAAAAAAAAACCACAAAATTGTTGAAACTGGTTGGCACAAAATACTACTTAGTAGATTCCCTTGCTCAGTAGACATTGGCTGAAGCCTTGTCTGAATCAACTGGCTGTGGCTAGGGGCAGCACAGGTGCCTGTGATATTTCAAGCCATAGCCGCTATAAGTACAAGCAGCTCAAGAACTGGTCTTGAGCAACACAAGCAATGTAATATTTTCAGTGGTTACCCGTTGCAGTATATCATCACGTTTCATTTTTAAGCACGCTTATATGCTTAGTAATTCCACAAAAGTGACGCCCACTTTTCTCAGACCAAGCCTCGCATCGGTGGTGCACTGCACGAACGGGGTCAGTTATGATGAAGACACTGACAGCTAGCAGCCAGCATTGTATTTAAGGCCCAGCAAGACCCATCACGACACCAACGCAAGACCGCCAGCAGGATGTCACAAGCTATCCAGGTGAATTGCAACAGAAACAGTTCTTGGTCGTAGCTCATCCTGATACTTGTGACTGGTCTTGAGTCTGGTCTTGTGTTGGTCTCGACTTCAACACTGTCATACCTCTATTCTTCCGTTGCTACATCCAACCACCACCATGTGATCACTGCACACCAAGCACCAGATGGGTGGAGGCAGAACACCGTCCAACGGAGAGGTCATCCCGGCATCGCCCCCTGCCCCGCACTGTCTCAACAACTCCTCGTCAAACGAGAACCGATTCCGGCTGGCATATGGGGTGGGGCTCCGGCTGACTGGCTCCCTGGGACTTTGGCTGGATTCGAACCTCAGCCCCATAGACCCGGTTGAGGCAGTCCGACCTCTGAAGCTGCCCCTCAATTCATTGATGGTTGTGATGTTCTGGGAACCAGACCTATGCATGATGGGTGGGGAGGGTAAGTCTGGATACACATCATCCAATCCCTCATCATCTTCATCTTCGACTAGACTGTTGCCATAGCGATGCTGCTCTTGCATCAGATAGGCATCCACGAGTGTCCGGAAGTCATAACCATTCCCAGAGCTCCTTGGCGTGCCTGAGCAGCTGCTCAAATCCTGCTCCATGCTCTGGGACCCCACGGACCCACTGTACACCCCGGACGACAACCGGTCATCTTGGCAACTGCTCCCGACTTCCACGGAGCTCCTGCTGGAGCCAAAGTCTGTGCAGATGGCCCCTGAGAGGTCTACCTGGTTCTGGGAGTAACCATTTCTCCTGCTGAGGGGGTAGGTGTTGGACTTCTCCTTGATGCTGAAGTCAGTCACTGATCTCAAAAATGCTTCTCCTCCTCCAGAGCCGTGACGAGTCCTAGCGCTGCTACTGCCAAGACGTCTCCTCCTCTTGAAGTAGCTGCATCAGCCAACAAATATCAATTCATCTTTGATCAATCACACTTCTTGTTGATATAAAACCCCATCATCAGCATAAACACACATTAAATACAGGATTCCTACAGAAATCTGAAAAAACCAGACTGAATGAATTTTCCAGGACTAAAATATAACAATTTCTATGACATTTAATGTCGCTTTGCAGAGAAACATTGCTTGGTATTATGAACTGGAAGACTGCAATAACCATTACCATTGACTGACAAGGATAGCCTGTAAATTTATCATTATTCTGTTCTGACAAAAAAGTGACTTATCAAAAATACGCCTAGCATGATCCTGGCATCCATGACTTTATCCCCTGACAGCAGGATTCCTGGGCGCCCTATCATTTTGCACTTTTCTGGGACGTCTCTGTGACTTTCCAGGGCAACTGTTTTGAAGGATTTTCAGATCTCTTTTGATCAATAGTTTATACCCAAATTTGATTGAACAGCCCCCTTGTTGGACCGGGATGTGATCCATTAGAGGTCAGTTTCATGCACAGGGCCATCTTGACTCTCTTCCTCACCTGTGTCTGTCAATGCAGATTGTACACTCTCCGCTACTACCATCCCAGATGCGGATTTCACCCCCCAGACAACAGCTGGCTATCCACGCCCCCTCGCTGGATAAACACTCAATCTCCTGCACAGGCAAGGCAAGAAGTTGACTTGCGTCTAACATGAAAACATCTCCATTTTGTGCCAACCGTGCACACAATACACTCCATCTTGCCACAAATTAACGAAGGGAATACCACTTTACCTGACTACAGTCCATTTCAGACTAAGCAGTACAATGCTATCTCTGTAAATTTAACGGAGGGAATTAACTCACATTTTTAGGACAATTAAGAACAGAAACACTAATTTTACGTAAATGAAAATAAAAAACTCAACTTCAACAAACAGCCGAACAAGGCTTTGCTAAGGAAACTTTGTACATTTATTTCATGTACATGTAAGCCAATCTATAATAACGGCCTCGAGAAAATCAACTTCATCTCACTCATGAATACAACCAGAAAACAATTTCTTTTAGTTCTGACGACTGCATTATAGGAGAGGCTTGCTTAATATATCAACCAAGAGAAAGCCTTTTAAGCAATGCTCCATTGCCATAGTCGAGTCCATAAATTCCTCTCACAAGGTCCGTTACAAGTAACAGGGTGAACAAACACAGGGCCAGTCACAAGTCCCTTCACAAGGCCAGTCATAAGTAACAGGGTAAACAATGACAGAAGAATGCCTTTGTCACAGCTCATTTGAATAGCTTGTGAATTGGCTTAAGACTGAATGACTTGTGATGGCCTAATACTGAGATTTTTGATGGACTCGAATACAACACGGCTGCAAGCAACTGGCGTCTTACCTGCTGGTGACCCATGAGCACCCACGGCACCGACTCACAGGACTTCTTCATGACCACCCGCTTCAGGATGTCCTCGTGCTTGCCCCTCTTGTACCGCGCCCTGCGCAGCCGCACCAGCACCGCGCACTTGAAGAGGAGGATGACCAGGATGACGGACGACGCCCCGCTCAGGATGCCCAGCGTCATGGTCATGTAGTAGTCCAGCGGGGAGGCCTGGTAGAGGGGGACCATGTGCACCACGCCCTGCTCGTCGATCCACTCCGTGTAGAAGTCCGGGTCGTAGGGCAGCACGCGGGAGTCCGGGTCAAGACTGCTGTACCACTTGGCGGCGCGTTCTCTCTCCTGCTTGTGGCGCAGTGCCACGGCATCTTCTGGATTGATGTTGATGTTCATGTAGGAAGGCGGGAGGATGCTGATATACCTGACAAAGGGATAAATCAGTATTTTGTGAAAATGTTGTCAGATTTCTTCAACAGGATTTGCCAACAAGACAGAGAGCTGGTTGGTAGGAAGCAGGTTAAAGACTTGGAAGGATTGAAAATGCCGTAACAGATTGCTTCCAGTTTAAAACAGCTTGGAAATACAAGGTTCTCCCTTATTAAAACTGTTTGCCAAGCTAAAATGGCCCCTTCAGTTAGAAACACTTGTTGCTCAAAACAGACAGTCCATGACAAGTCGGGATACTTCTTGAAGGGATGGGAATGGAGATGAAGCAAAATCCTCAAAACATCCACTGAGGGATTGTAACAATAACAATAAACTACTGTGAGTTTTCGGGGCTTTCAATAGCTAACGAAGCATTTGAGTTGGCGGGTATTTTTACACAGAGTGCTAAAAAGTAGCAAACTCTCACTTCCTGTACCTCCAAATGTCCATCGTGGGGGGGTTGAAAATGCAGAACATTAATTTTGTCGGGACTCACTTTCCGTGAAGACTGATGTTGTAGCAGCCAAACAACGTTGGCCAGTGCCACAAGGACAGCTTCCGCCAAAGGTCCCCCTGCTGACCCGCCCTTCTCACACTCTCCTGCTGCCACGCCCAGCTGCTACTCCCCTCCGTCAAGCTCATCAGCTGGTCCGCGATGGCCTGCATTCGGGATTTCTTCCTTGAGTCTGTGTCGGAGGGAACGCCCTCCACGGCATGCTGCACGGGGTCCACAGTGTCCTTTTCTAGGGGCGGAGCATCCAGGGGCAGCTTGGAGGGTTCATTCTGCAGGGTCAGTATCTCGTGAAGTTCCATGGGCGTGGACTGGTTTAGTCTGGTGTCGGTCAGGTGGGTGACGAGGCCAGACTTGTACATGAACATACTGGTGAGAATGATCCATACAATAGATGCAGCCTGGAAAGAGTCGAATAAGTCAAAGTCAAGTCAAATTAGAGCGATCAGGTGCAAAATAATCAGTTTAGATGCTGTTCTGTCATTTTCAATCAACTGACTGGTGATCTGTGATCTTCTGGAGATTCCCTTCTAGATTTGCAACTACATTTTCAAAGCATAGCAAGGTTTGCCTGATGTAAACAATGACACTCTTACCATAATTAGTCTCTGCATCAGTCTGGTGCTGGCCCAGAAATAGATGAACTTGAGCCGGCGCGGGACCCTACTCCTAGTTGTGTGCAGTGGCAACGTGGCCAACCGTCGGGAACTGCCTGGGTAGTTGTAGCCCGGCTGGCTGTGCGTCGAGACGTAACTCATCTTGTTCAGGGACCTGGGGGCTGACTTGGAGCGGGTCATGTGACGGCCCTGTGTTGGGGTCGGGGGTCGTTCCGCCTCCAGTCTCGCTGAGGCAGCAAGCTCTTGTCGGACGCTGTTCCGGCTCAGATCTGATAACTAAACCCAAAAAAATGTACAGCAGTTGAGATCAAAGACAAATGCTGGGAATAATCTCCATAACAGATGTATTCATAAGCTAATAACAGTTTTTACCTCAAAATTTCAACATTTCTTTTTGAACAGTTTTACGTACCTCCATTCTACGAATGTCAACTGACAAAACAGGGACAAAGTAGAACATCTGAAGGAAGAAATCTGTCATTAAGCCAACCAAGGCGAAGACACAAAATTCCTGTCAAGAACAAAAGACAGAAACAAAGGAGTATCAAAGAAGTTATTTATCTCACTGATTTCAAAAGTAACGAGACAGTTCTTTGTAATGACGAAAAATTAATCAGTCTGTTTTTATTACTAATTAGAGTGAACCTAAGATTCTTAAGACACTGCTATAAGTTTTCTCCTTGTCTGACAATTTTTAATGAGGATTGTCTTTACGTAAAGATGGATTACCAGGGGGTACCAGGCACTTCTTATAATTATCCCTGATCATCAGGCTACTAATACTCGTAACAAAACACACGTGCGAGTCCTCTTAGGGTTGCGCTGAGTGGGCAGATTTTGCATGTGCGTCTGAATGACCTTGGAGGCACTTCACTTTGGGCTGCGCTATTTGAATGCCCAACTAGCTCACTGTGGTGCTTAACCCCTTCGCTACGGGAAGCGGTAGAAGCCGCCGTAATAATTGAGATCCTCAGCCCGCTTTTCAGCTATTATTCTTGGCCCACGCTCGAGCGAACATGGTGAAAGAAGCTCACTGTGGTGCTTAATAATACCTGAATGGCTGGAACAAGTGTGAAGAATGCAATGAGAACGACCAGCAGCTCTGCACACAGGTTCTTGGTGATCGACCATCCTTCTTTGCTCAGACCTGCGAGGAGACAAACATGAAAAACAGCTATGCTATTGTTGAGTGGTCAGAACTTAAAACAAATTCCAGTTTAGCATCCCAGCTGAATCAGTATCACTGTACATGGGGACTGAGGTCCCTTGAAAATCCAAACTTGAAGGCGATGCCAAAGGTTTCCTGCTAAGTGGAGGATTTTGGAAGGTTCCAGAAAGAAACAGATTCAAAAAATCCTATCCGTGGTTGTAACTTCTTGGTGCAACCGAATCAAGCCTCACCCTGCGCAATTCGGATGTTGACGGCCAAGTGGACTGGAGTGGAGACTACAGACTTGGTGAAGACGAGGATATTCTCCAGCCCAATTATGATCACCAGATACGGGAATACCTCGCTAAGCGGGAAAAAACAAAGAAACAAATTCTGCTTGACAATGACAAAACATATATTAGAAAATCAATCCCTAGATTTTAAATGGTAGAATGAATACTTTTGTGGGCCAACCTATTTCATCAATATTAACCTTAAGGACTTCTTATGGCTTAGAGATGACATGGAAGATCTATGTTGCTGAGGGTACAGTGAGATCTATACACTGCTTCTGCTGCATTTTGATGGAGTCTGGATGGTAGGACCCAGCCACTTTGACATGGGGTGTGACATTCAGATTTTGTTGGATTTTAAAGGATTTTGGAAGTTTCTTCGCAGAAGAAAGTTCAGGAGATTGGGACGAGCAGACGGGGACATGTGTGTCTTACCTGCCACTAAGGGAGGGGGTGAGGCCAAACATGAGGCAGATACCCACAGACATGGAGAGAGACGACATGATCATGATGACGGCAGCAAACGCCAAGCCCCACTTGGATTGTACCATCTCAATCGTACCTGGCAAATAATCAGAGGGAACAGCAGAAGGTGAGGAAAAGTCTCTGACATATCCTGCTCTCTTCTGAGCAGTCCTTTGGAAAATGGCATATTCTTCACGGACGTAAAGGTTTTTTTTTCCCCATTTTTTTTCCCGAGCCAAAATGGGTCACTCCTTTGAAGAATCAACAAAGACAAGTCTTTCCATACTGGGAATATATACCCGATGTTCAGACACTTCTTCTGTTGGAAACAGTGATACTTTGCAACGAGAATAAGCTTTATTTTGGTTCAATCCAGCTTGAGGCACTGTCTCAGCATACGTTATCATATCCAGGGGTGAGATTGACCAATGATAAAAATAGCTGAAAACAGCTGAAAAAAGGCATAAAGAAGCTGAACTGTGAAACTCTCCTGTACTTTTGTACACAGCCGCTGAGGATAAAAGCTGAAATCCAAAACCAAAAAAGCTGAAATCGGCTAAAAAGCTGAGAAATCTCACCCATTATCTGAGATCTTTGTTGCCAAATTCTGGCAATGCTTCAGGTAAAAAGTTAGATTTTCTCCTTACTTGGCAAACATGATGTCAGAAATACTTTTCTGCAACAGTTCCAACAATTGATTGAAAGGTAGGCCTACGACACAGCGCTTTGATTTCAAAACCTGGCCGATTCACTTACTAATGGAGAAGTATATGTAGAGAAGCAGCAAGACGTAGATGATGACCAAGGGAGACATTTCAATAAGACCCTTCTCATCCTAGAAGGAAATGTCCAAAAATAAAAATACTTGTTTCAAGATACCAGAATTGGTCAAGTTGAGAAGGGAGGCACTGAGCATGAATGAGACACTTAGAATCTTTTCTCCTTGCTGTACAATACAGCCCTTGTTATAATTCTAGTACTGCAAGTCCCATAATTTGGAAAGCTTGTCCAAAAAATACTGCTGGGGTTCCTCAGATGAGATTTAAGACTATACTAATATAGACACTTGAACCGTTGAACCTTTGGTCTTGATGGGATCAGTTGGTTAATTCAAATTAATGATACCTGATGAATTTTGTATTACGGTGTAATTGGTTGTAAAGTTTATGTTTTTCTTTACCTGATAATAAATGTGAACGATTTGCTCCTTTTCTTTGGTATCTTGCTGGATGTTGCCGTCGCCATGGCGACGCAGCAGGTGCTCCTTCAGACCCTCGACGAACGTCTGGTTGTAGGTCTGCAGGACCAAGGTGATGGCAAAGGAGATCTGGCGCTGTCGACTGCGGATGTAGAAGCGACTAATGCCGGTGTACTTGGAGGGAATGCCAAACAGGAGGTCTGAGAGGAGACCAGAAATAATTCCGAATTAGTCATAAAGGGGATTAGGATTCCAAAGTGACATGTAGAGTTACTTTCTTTGGAAGACTGAGCAGTGTCTTTGATGCTAAGATCAAGTTGCCTTGGCAAGCTGACTATCTCCACTAAACACAGAATGGAGTTTTCTAAGCTCCCTCCAAATTCAAGTAACTATGTTTACGAAAACAAAATGCAACCTGCTCATTTCATATCTGGAACGAAATCCTCTTTCTACAGGTAGCTGGTAATGAAAATATGAAGCATTTCTTTTCACAGTCATTAGACATGATCAAATACCTTGTTTTTCTTTGCAAAGCTGTGGGTTTACTTTTGCTAGTGAGTAATCTAAACAGCACCCTCTATAGAGCAAGCTCAGACCCAAGAATAACAAGAAGTTGTGGGCGTGTCGAAATGTTATGGCTGTTACTGGAAACAATGGCTGGTGGCCTCAGCAACTTCCTACAGCTGTATGTGTTGCTCCTAGCCACAGCCGCGAGATTATGGACGGGCTATAAATTCTCAGGATAGCAGTTCCATTCCTTCACCTTTGATGCTAGGAGTGGCCTCCATGCTCCCTTGCTTCTCAAAGATTGAGTTGACCAGCTTGGCGTCCTGCTGGAACTTGTTGGCACTATCCCCCCACACGTTGGCTGGGGACACCATCAGGCAGTTGTGCCTCGGCAGGGTGTCCTTGCAGTCGTCTTCTGGCTCCATCACGTACAGACAGAAGCTCCGCACCGATTTCCTAGACGGGCACGCAAACAGAAAGACGGACAGGCAGAAAAATGAGGAGACTTGATTGAGATGGTTTTAAGTCTTAGCTCAGAGGTTGTGCAAGTCTGGCATCTTTTTGGCAGGAGTCCATGACAAGGAACACAAACACATCTCAAGTCCTTTCATAAGCCTTCTAACGAGGACTTGTCAGAATTTGTTATGCACTCAACTTACAATGCTGTCCGAGAAGGACACAAGACAAGTAGGACAGCCTCCTGAAATGAAGAAAGGAAATTTACCCAGCCGAGGTTTGATATTCCTCAATATCCTGCCGCAGATCAAATGCCTTGGACAGCGGGGCTCGGAAGGCATCTTCTGGGATTAAACCCCGTTTCCATGGTGATACGGTTGCATTGATGACAAACTGCTGGATGAATCCAACTGGCGGGCCTGAAAACTGTTTTTTAAAAATGGAAGGATTAGGCAAAGTGACGAAAGCTGAAACTTCTTAAAATTTCCCAAACTCAAAATTGAATAGGTGGGACATGTCCGTTAATTTGACTCAACATCAGGGAAGATCAATGGTGCATTACTAAAGGTAGGTAAATGCATAATGTGCTTTAGAAATATGTAATACATGAAGAAATCTTCAAACAATTAATCAAAAAGGGAAACACTGATTAACCTTCAATTCAAGGATGGAGCTAATGAGCAGTAACTGTACTTCAACAATAAGCCTTTTGCGAGTGACCTTTGACTAAAATCTGGTCCACTGAGTTCTTTAAATTCACGGGAACATAACATAACATAAATTCTCCATGCTACAACCGCTGTTGCTATACCTGGTGATTCGGGGCAAGCTTTCGCTTAGTTACATAAGAGATGCCTCGCAACAATACACTATTCCCAATGGATAAGAAGGGCACAAAGGAACCAGTCCATTCCAGAGATTGTGGTCGCTATGCAAAAACTTGCCCCGAATCACGAGGTACAGCAACAGTGTCTTTAGTCTGGGGAATTAAAATTGTTACGTTTGTGTGCAAACAAATAACTCAGTGTACCAGATTTTCTTCAAATTTAACTTGCAAATGGCTTTTGTGCAATTGTTTCTGAAAATATAAAGTTCAGAATTTTTTGGTTAAACCAGAGTTTCTTTAAGAAGAGAGTATACTTTTATATAAAGGTATTGTAGTTAGACTTATTTTACACAAGATAAAAACTCTCGCGTACGCTTTGTAAATCAAATTGGTCATTTGGATCAATTTCAAAATTAATTAAACGTTGAAAATTATAATTTATTTAAACCATAATTAGCACTGACAAATTCTAAAAACCAACAAAAAGGGAAATAGTGAACTTTC
Source organism: Acanthaster planci (assembly GCF_054643075.1). Classification (NCBI taxonomy): domain Eukaryota; kingdom Metazoa; phylum Echinodermata; class Asteroidea; order Valvatida; family Acanthasteridae; genus Acanthaster; species Acanthaster planci. The sequence continues at coordinate 12,391,626 of NC_141793.1, forward strand.
AGGGTTGTAAGTGATGCTATTTTTAGTCATTTTATCTGAGTCAGACAGCCTATGCAAACAACAAATGTTGGAATACAAGCACAAAGACACTCCTGATGCAACATGAACAAACATCAGTGTGAACATGGACACAGAAGCAGACATTCTTATCAGTCAATTCATGTCATCCACTGTCTGGCCTTGCACTTCTCTTACCAACATGATCTGATCCCGTGAAATACAAGAGGTCTTTTTATTGGACTTCTGCACCGTGGTTTAAATTTTGCAAGAGCAAAACTTCTGGATAACAATAGGGTTGACCTGCGATGAAAACTGAGCAAGCCTTGCTAACAGCCTAAATAGGTAGCCTAAATACAGCATGCTTAGAGCATTCAGCATGCAGAAAGCATGCTGAATGCTCTAAGCAATATATTTTTTGCTGGTGGGAAAAAAATAGGCAACCAGCTCAAGAAAGTTTTTCAAGAGTAACTCATTCTAATAAATTTCAGAAGGAAAGAAGGCATTTTTATTCTCGACTTACCCATCTAGGGGCCACTATGCCCTCCACGCCGGGATCCTGGATGGGCCCTTTGGAGCGCTGGAGGGGTACTCTGAACCCCTGGATGGGGGAGGAAAACTCCATGGGGGCGGTGCCCGGCAGAGGCAGGTTCACAATGGGATAGCTGTGATAGGCAAAGGGGTGAAAACATTGTCAATCGACCACTGGAATGATGCAAAGGGCTCTTGGAACAGCAACTGGGGTGGAGGGTTGGCATGCGATGGAGGGTGCAAGTGGGTACAGGAGGGGAAGGCATGGGGTACACGGACAGGTTGGTTGGGGGTTTGGGTCAAGATGGGTTAATGCAGGGTGGAAATGGGTTATGTCAAATGAGAAGGGGGAGGTGTGCTCCGGGGAAATCCAAGGCAAAGTCAGCACTCATTACATGTACTGTAGGTATTTCTGTGCACTCAGTGACATTTGTTGGAGAACAGGTTGACAAACTGATGCATCCTACATTACAAAAAGAGAGTACGTGTAGCATGTAGATATTTTGCGAGATTTTCAATCTAGGGTGAATACATGTACATAATGCAGAGCACAGTGCAATTTTTCCATGGAAAAGATTACAGTTGCAAGTATTACGCAAATGCATTTGCGATCTTTAGAAACCAAAACTTATCCCTTACACTACGTGTACCTGTATTACTTTCTATGTTAAACAGGTCTTTAACAGCTTTCAAAAATGAATCCATTTAAAGATTAAAACCATCCTTATTGTTTGAGGAGGCTATCATTCCAAACCATCATTTATGCTGTTACATATTAAATCCACACAGTCAGAATTATTTCAGTCAGATACAGGTACGAGCATATGAATGTATGTACGCTGTTTTTTTTTCAATTACTACACGGTACACGTGTGCATGATGGGTGTGTGTGGGTTTGTGGATAGTTGTTAACAGAGAATAAGAAAGTCATTCACCTGTCCATAGCACAGCTGTTTATAGAGAAAACTGCGTCATGAGTGTCTCATATGTTGGGACCAAAATGGTGGAGCATTGACAATCAGCACACAATAGCTGCATGCTCTACTGCCAACAGCCATTGAAACAGCCATTTTGGTTCCAGAGTTGGCGCTACTCTATATACTGCTCTGGTCAATGGGGGCTGACATGTCTGTCGCCTTTGATAACACAGAAAAGGTTGCGAATGGATTCAAACAGGCCCCCCAACAAGGTGTCGTGAATTTTATATTCTAAACAGGCCAAAACAAGTTTCTGGCAATATTTAAGACCTATCCAACCAAACAAAGAATCATTAAAACATTTTTACCAAACTTAAAAATGGATTGTAATTTCTCTTAAAAAGTGCCAAGTCATGCTGATTCATCATTTTTGGGTTATTTCTGGTTCCAGTTTTCTTTGGTTCATTTTGCGTCAGCTTAAAGTACCACCAGACAATATTTCCAACCAATTTCAGCAATTAACTTCACATTTATTTCCTTTGGATCAATTTAATAAGAAAACCATACTGCACAGTCCACTGGGACAAACTATGCCACATTTATTAAATGGGATCAATTAAGATTTCATCAATCCAATTAATTTACCATAGCCTCCATTTGTTAGGGTTAAATGATTAAAAAACCTGTGCACTGGACCAGAGGCACATTGTTTGAAAGCAAAACTGAGACACTCTCTACAGTGGATGTGAATTTACACTGGCTAGTTTCCAGAGGTGATTCTGCTGTCATAAATTCCCCAACTACTGCTAAGTCAGATCAAGTTGTTCTAAGCATACAGCAGGTATTTCAAGATTTAGGGTTAAGAACGATCAAAAGCAAGAAACTATGGCAACTGAAAGGACCACCTGAACACAACAAGGCCTAAAATGTGTCAGGATTACATGTCATTTTTGTATTTTTTACTCGAGCCAGCACCTGTCGGTTAACTTGCATTCATTCAAAATTCACTACAATCCTAAATAAACATACATGTACATGCGCTTGGGTAAAGGTTAAATATATATGCAATGCATGCGGACTCCACGTGTACGGTATTCTGTGATGTATCTTAGGCAACAAGTGCCACACTTTGCACAACTGGGTCCAGCAGGTCGAACAGTTGTTTACCAGCAGGTCAATGCTGGTGAGTCACTTTGGATTGAGGATGCTCCATGACAAAGGCGAAACAAAGGGAGTGGATGACCCTTGCCCCCAAGGTCAAGTGCCATATTTGGGCACTTGTTATTGCACTCAGATGAATTCAAAGAGGGGTACCAGTACCGGCAGGCAAAGACAGATAACCAGCCTAATTATGTCGGCCAAGTGTTGAAAAGTTACTGGCAGCTGAAACAAAACAATGAGATTTTAATATCAGTCCAATCTCGGCAATCCTTCTGCTCTGGACTTTCTTCCTGAAACGGTGATTATTTGTGCGTGGCGTAGCCCCTGATGGTTACTGTACTTTGCAGTCAATTAGTTCAAAGTTAGTTATTGTGTAAATACTTGCCCCGCCCCCAACAGGGTTTCACGACTTTCATCTTTTGATTAAAATATCCTTCAAAGCGAAGGTACAACCTGCCTGTCCATTTCAAGCAAAAGGTTTGAAACTGACCCCCTCTTGGTGCCATCTAAGGCCAGATTTCCAATGTATCCAATGATTTGGAAGGAAATATAATGATTTCTTCACAAGTGTTGAAGATTTACCGGTATGTAAAGAATGGAAGGAGGGGGTTAGATGTCATACTCGGCAAAAACTGCCAATCCAAAATTGCTTTGCCTTTCCTCAGGAGATGAGCACAGGTGATCACATGAGCAGACTGCTCCCGAGCAAAAATTGAGTAACATTCGAAGCTGCGGCATGCTGTATTTTTGTTTGATTAAATGATCCTTCAAAAGCAATTTTTATTTACATGTAAATTTCCAAACAAGACTGAGCTCCATTTCATTTAGTTGAACATGTGCACCCTATTCAGAATACATTGAAATGTGTATCATCTCAAACCGTCCCACGATCTTGCTGCTGCAAGAAGGCGCATTTCAAAGACAACCTGTAAACACCCATACACTCACACGTACATTTTTACTCAATGTGACGACGACAAGAATGAAAACAAATACATTGTACAGAGCTGCAGTTCTGGGATGACGCTACCATCCAAAACACATGTAACATGAGTCCTTAGTGTACAATGCTTGAGTGAGCATATCCACTGCACATTGTGGATTGAATTTCAGGAACAACATTGAATTGGACCAGAGAGCAAGCAACTCTGGAAATCCACAAAACCGGACAGCCAGTTTTCCTGGACTGATGAATTCAACAGGTAAAAATAGAGCATGTGAATTATTTTCTGTGGCTTTTGAAACTGCATACACGTATGCACATGTAGCACAAGCAAGCCAAGAAAATAGGATAATTTCAGCTATTTATGACCTGCATGACCTTATAATCAGCATCAAGTGATGACCCACGTATTATGACTGTATATGAATGTAGACTGTTACAGCTAGATAGAACAAGTACATGTACTTTCTTGGCATGCCACATGGGAACTGCTTCAGTAAAATCACATGATAACGAGGATATCGCTCGATTGGTGCTTAAATTACGGGACTCGGTCCAATGTTCAGCTGGGTATTTCCTCCTCTGAAATTATGATGCAATACTTTTTGTACACACAATCCCTTCGACACAGGAAATATGCTCGTAAAAAAATAAAAGTGGAGTGTGTGGTTCCCCCCAAAAAATGAACAGGATAACACGTGGTGCTTTATCAATTGTTCACCTAGAAGAAAACTCCCTGGAGTGTGACCAATTTTTTTCAGGAAATCTGTGGTGGTAACAATCGAGTTAATAGGAAAGAAAAATTTGATAACCTTGGGTGTTTTCATTTCTATCAAGCATTACCACTGGACAGTTTCAAAGTCTTTACCGTAACCTTGCCAAAAATTTCACCCTGCATACAATATTTAAAAATTAACCTTCTGAAGGTGAAAAATAAATTTTCTATTCATAACTGTTGGATGAATTGTAATACACTGAGAATGGCTTTCATAAATCAAAAGTTTAAAATAAAAATGAAATAATTGATAGGACAAGAAGAACGACATTTAAATTCTATGACCACACAAAACAGAAAATGATATTCCGTACGCAACATAAACAATTCTGTCCTGTGGCAATTAGTCATCATGGTTGTAACAGTTCGCTGACTTATTTTATGCTGGTATTGTACAACAGAAAGTGACGCTTGAGAACGCAGCTGGTTGGACCAAACTGACATGAAATAATGGATCATATTTCACAGCATCAATGCCAAGGGACAACGAGCTCACGCAGCTCAGTGCGCTAATCAGGCCAAACACACCAACCAAAATGCCGTATGATTTCAATGAATAATTTCTCAATTTATTTTGTTGGTTTGTCACATTCAACTGTTTCTCGCTGAATTTTTTTGGTTCTGCCAAGCAGAAGCAAGATTTTGGGTCTCAGAATCCCAAAACTTTCAATCTGATCTCAAGCTGTAGAGTTTTCAGAATCAAAGACAGTCAGCACACCTAGGTGTGTAGCCAAACCCCCATGGATGTCCTTAAGGGTAATTCCAGAAATCAGGGGTCCAAAAGTGGGACATTTTCGTGTCCCTGTTACACCTGACCTTTGTTATTCGACATGGAAATATCACCGGAATTGATTTCAATTATTACTATTTGTTTGGCAGGTACATTGTAAGTTGCATTAATTCATCACTCTTGGAAAATAGAAAATGCATTCTGAACTTACAAAATCAAATGTCACATGACACGCACATGAAAAAAATGGACCCCTAATTTCTGGTATTACCCATAACCAAATTGACTGCAGCGGCTACAGCTTATTTTATCTCATCAGTGAAACACGGTGATAAGCCATAGCCAGACAACAATGCTTGGTTTTTAAAAAGATTGACATCAACGATGGGGAATCAGTATGGGAAATGAACGCAACTGAGAGCTTTTTTAAAATGATTCAGGGTATGACCATCAGGGGTACAGTGCGGGCAAGCACAGACAATCCATTGCCTACCTGGCAATCAGGATGACGGCGCAAACAAATGTAATGACTGGCCAGGGATGGGCACTGCAGAACTGCCCATGCTTGTAGAAGGCATCGGCCACCAACGACTTGAGTCGTTCTGCTACCATGACTGCTACGTGTCGTCGCGGCTGTTGCTGTCGGTGGGCATCGTTCAGCAAAGACAGTTCACCCGGATTATCAGCACAGCAGCACGGAGCATATTTAACACGCTTTCTGAAAGGAATAAGGAGAATAGATACATGGATGTACTCTGTTTCTAAAGGTCCAACTTCAACCAAGTGCATGTACAACAACGTGAAGCCAATGCCGAATCTGTTTGAACAGAATTTAGTACTTGAAAAATTCACTGCATTTATGGACAGTTATAAATATCTACACAAAAACAAACTGTAAAAGGCATACACGTGTTTACAGACCCTGAAGCTATCATTTCTGAGTGAAATCTATAAAAATCTCCCCCCCCTCCCATGTGATGAAGCCTTAATTCTTTTTACAGGGTGCTCCACAAAGTGATCACGTCAAACTACCAGCAGAAGTCCAAATTATGGAACGTTTTGCTCCGGGATTTTTCCACTTTATTATCACAGTACCGTATGTCGAGAGCCTTCGGCAAAGTTGTAAACAAACCTCCCATACATGTACATGCAGTGTGATAATGCCTTCAACAGGATAAAAAACTTCACAGCCACAAAAGGTTCTTACAAACATACAATTCTGAGCCCCTGACAAAGGTAAGCTTCTGTAAAAAGTAGAAGACGAATCCAGCACAATTCTAGGAGCCATCATACAGAACTCAAAGCATCTGAATATCATTCAAATTGTTACTTGCGTTCTATGAAGCTACACACAGGCAGTTCTGAAATGGACTTTTGTACCAAATTTGCAAGACAATGCCACCAGAGGCCAAACACCTCAATGGGGCTATTGAAATATTGAGCTTTCAGGTGGGGCAATCTCTAATGTAGCATTTCCAACAGACACTGTATCTTTATATTTGAGCACCACATGGATGGCCACGTGTACAGCACATGCAGAAGCTGTAATTTGTTAACACTTGAAGCTTGAAATCAACTCCTACAGTACATGTACATGTACACCAGCTGTGTGAGAATTTGAAATATTTTGTTGGTTTTGGGGGGTTTGGTTTTGCTTTCGATAGGATTTCACATAATATGCTTTTCACCTGTGTTTATTTTCATCTTTTAAGTGCACGTACAAATGAACAATTTGAGGAATTCTAATGATTGCTAAAAAATAATCAAAGTGGCAAAAACAGGACACAACAAGTTTCACAAACAGGTGAGGAAAATGGTGAATACTTTAGGTCACAATGTCGCACTTTTTTAAGGGGAAAATGTCCTGAAATATTTCAAACTTTATAGGCAAATCAGAATGCTACTGGTAATTACTAGATAAATACAGGGGAAAAGCACATTATTACTTAGGATGTGCAAGTTCAAATTAAGGGCATATTTCACTTAAAATCAAGTTACAAAAAAAAAAAATTTTAAAACCAATAAAAATTTCCAAATGGGATAATACCTAGAGTATCTGTTTGTCAGCTTTTTTCTGACCAGACTCAGGCTTCGCCAAATCTCAACCGCTGTGATGTATCTGTGCAAAATCCACACAAACTCTGCTCCCTTCCTCAATTGCTTCATGCTTTATGAATTATAGTCTTGTCCTATCAATAGTGAGAGGAAAAGAAAGAAACCTCGTTTGGAAATTCAACCCGATCCAGAGCCGAGTTGTAGCATTGTATACGGTGCGACCACAGATCTGAGCAGAATGTCAGAATTCACAGGCTGGCACCAAGAAACTGAGAAAAAACGAGCAAATCCCAAGACTGCCGACAAACTGACGGAGTAAAAGCCTGGAAGAATAATCAATGTTGCGGACCGGTGCTTCAAAGGCAGAAAATGGTTGCTTCTAATCTGAATAAATCAGTTCCTTCCAATCAAGAGGTTTGACCTGGATGGCCAGAACCAATAAAAACTAACAGTTCGTCCAAAATTGATTAATTTTGGTGGAAAGCACAACCAACAAGTTAAGGCAAACCTCACAAGGAAAACAGAGCTGGGTTCTGCAGTTGTGATTTGACGACACTGGTACCAGCAATAAAATTCTACCAAGCAGGCATGTGAAACACATCAATCGATGGAAGAATCACCAGTGAAGAGAACAAACACCCGACCTTCCCCCAGAGGGACCTTAGGACCTCAACCATGAAGCACTGCCTGGAGATGATGTAATCACTGGCGCACAAGACAAGAACTATTCATGCCAACGAGACAAGAACTCTTCATGCCAACAATGTTGAAACTTCACAGTAATTGGAACTCTCCAAAGACAGGTGCATATAAAATAATACAGGTACATACATGTGTAACATGCACCTTTGCAACCAAGATATGAATGACCATAGATAACTTCAACCTCCTGTACTTGATCTGGGGATTACACCACACAAGTGATGCGTACTTGCACAAGGTTTGGACCCTGGGAGATTATAAACCTGACAAGACACATGTACTGCACATTACAGGGGCTGGTGGCCCAAAGAACAACGGTCAGAGATAACAGGTGACTGACTGTCTGATATGAATTATTGGGCAATTTCAAATAATGGGAGCATTTCATTATCTATCTGGCAGTGCCAAGTTTGATGAGAGAGCTTTGATGACCTTTGGGATGAGCAAAAGGAGGAGGGGTGGGGGGTGGTGTTTCTGGGATACTCTTCAATGGGTAAGGTTGGAATTTCATAATGCCACCAAGGGCATTTGTCTAGAATAGATAGCCTGTACAGTAGAAACCAGAGGGCAGCGTTACTGACTGTAGTTCTAGTGTAACTTACCTCTCCTGGTAAAGTACTGATCATATACATCTACATACATGTAATTATTAGTTTTAGTGCACATGTGGAGTTGGAAACCAACTGTATGAATGATAAACACACACATTCACATCACTACACGAAAAAGTTTGAAATATTTAAATACTACATGTACAACTTTTTAAAATCCTTTTACGTTCCTTCCTGTGACTTTCATTCCCCTCATAAAGGTTTGGAACATACTTGTGACAGTTCCGTCCATGCAGAAGGGCAGGAATTCCAGAAATTAAGGGTCCATTTTTTGTGTGCCCCTGTCACATCTGACATATGATTTTGTAAGTTCAGAACACATTTTCTAATTTCCAAGAGCGATGAATTAATGCAGATTACCTGCTAAACCAATAGTCATATAGTTAATTGTAATTAATGCAAATTACCTTTCAAACAAAAAGTAATAGTTTGAAATCAATTCTGATATCTCCTTGTCAAATAAGAAAGGTCAGATGTAACAGGGACACAAGCATGTCACACTTTTGGACCCCTAATTTCTGGAATTACCCAGAAGAGAAATTCCAGTAAAGTTTGAATGATTAATCAATGCAAGGAAGGGCCTCTTTTTACTTTTGGGCAAATGGTTTGTTGCAGCTTATGAAAAAAGGTGTCTAAAAATAAGTTCACAATGCATCTTCACACATGCTTTTACTTTGAGAACCTTGAGACAATGTCCACTCAGGGGGTACAAATTCTACAGATGCAGACAGCATGTAAATACAGTAATCTCAACATACAAGGCTGAAGTGATAGCAGTGTCTATTGGAACCTGAGCTAGTTTGGCTTGGCAACGCGGGGCCGGGGCTGAAGGTGGTGACCTATGCATAATATACACGAAGGTGAATCATATACTTGTGATTTGTACAAAATGCTGAAAGACTACTTCCTGTGCAATTTATGTCAAATGAATAATCCCGAATTGGGTTTTAATCAGGGAAAGGACAATGAAGTTGTACACATATCAGGAGTGTTCTATCAAACTAAATCTTATGGACAGTTCTACAGATTATCGGTCTGAAATACTGCAAAATTCATCAATTTTAGGAATTGGTAGTTAAAATTATGAATTTCTAAATGCTTGTTGATATGCCCCAACTACAGCATCAGTCTGCACTATAGTTGGGCCCGTCCCAACTAGAGTGCTATAGTTGGGCCGGCCCAACTATAGCACAGAGGTCAAGTGTGCATGTGCGCAGCATGTGCCAAAGTCATATAGTTTACAATGTCATGTCATAGATGAAGTACCATATTTTAGATGAATTGTGTCAAGCGTGACATGCATAAACTTGAAAAAGGTTGAGAAATTGCCTACAGAAATTGGTCAACAAAATAGTTGGACCAGCCCAATTGCAGCACTACAGTTGGGACTGTCCCAGCTATAGTTGGGGCGTAACAAATACAATCATTGAGACTGCAATTACCACACTCACTGCAAGCCACGCCACCAGCCAGCAGCACCACTACCGTAACTATGGAATATTATGGTGTAGCCACTGGTTTCTGCATGTTCTCAGTGCATATACCCACCCATAACATGAACTCTGAGTCTAAAATTACAGTCTAAAATAAGTGAAACGTGTACAGGTACATGATGTAAGCCGACAATATTATCACTTTATTAATTATTATTTTTCATGATTGCCATAGGATGGCATTATGGGTGGTACATGGTTAACACACGTTCTTGGCGTGGCCCCCAAAAAAATCATCACTTCATACAATTCGCCTTCTACTGTCTGAAGACAAAAACGACAACAAAACATTCGGTACACACCTAAGTCTTAGCCCCTCGTCCCTCCACCGACAAAAGGAGAAATCATCGTCTAATCAGTTTAAATACAAATTGATCGAGACCGCCATCAACACAATCCTCCACCTCACGAACAAAATAGGTGCGTGTGAAATGCTGTGGCGAAATATGGGACTGCAAAGGGCGCCACCAAAACAAACTTGGTATCCGACGATGAACGCCCCAAAGGTGTATGGATTTACTGAGCACCAGTGTTTCCTTTTGGCCATCAATTTTTGTGTCTATTAATACTGATACGGAGCTATATATAAAAATTATTCAATATGGGGTGCGTGTTGTGGTACACGATGAGGAGTAGGCAGAATTGTAGTTTGAAGAAGAGAAAGAATTTGTAAAAATGTTCCTGGTTTATTTTACTTCTTAAAACGGCACTCTGCCTCCCCGTCCGCTGTGCCAATTATAGCTCCGCCCCCGGTCCAGGAGAGTGGTAGCAAGATGGCGCTCTCCAATGTTATCTTCGCTTGTCACCGTGGGTGCAGACCACTAATTCAAGTGAGGATTTCTGGCCAGCTCATTAGCATTAAAAGTGCCCCCCTCAGTTTCTTTTTAAAAAGAGATTGTTTGACCCCAAAATGGTGAGATTGTGTAAATCGTTGCCGGGATCAACTCCCTGGGTCTTTGAGCTTCCATATGAGAGCAGAATGGCTAAAAACTACGGTTAAAAAATGGTCCTAAGTGCCCGAGAAAGTTGAGGGTTGCCACTTGAAAAAATGGCTGCAATCAGACTTCGGAAAAATCATTTTTTGGGGGGGGGGTGATTTCGTTTTGTGGGAATAATCACAAATGTAATTGGTTAAAATTGAAAGATAAGTGACCAGACAAGAATTTCATTTGCATTCCGTGTGTATGCAGCGGGATGCGATCGTCAACTGAATATTCATTTTTACATGTTTTCCTTAATCTGGTGCAAGTTATCTTTGCAGTCTTAAAAAAGTAGAGAACAATTCAACCGCGGGTACTCCATTTTTCAGTTAATCGAATGTAATAAGTTTCAATACGAGCGATTTACAACAGTGCGCCTCCAAAAGTTTGCAACGCGTTGGCCAATCACAGCGAGCGAAATCTGTCGACCCTTTCCAAACGTACATTTTGGGTCGACAGATTTCGTGCGTCGTGATTGGCCAACGCGTTGCAAACTCTTGGAGGCGCACTTTTGAGAAGCGCCCGAATTCATATAAAATCGTAAAAATGTAGTTAAAGCTTCCTCTATTTTCGAAATATCAATGATCAAGGGAGTCAGAACTTGTGGCAATATTTTATCAATTCAAGAAAATGATATACTCGTAGTTTATCTGTGAAATGATACAGAAGTTCATTCAGTGACGGTAAAATTTTTCTTCTTGAGGATGACAGACGTCACTGGAATAGAATGCACGTTAACATGCCGCTTATAAACTAAGTCACGCATGGTAAGATTCATACACCCCAGTTTAAAAGAAAGGCAGGCCGCAAGAAGTGGGATCTGTCACTATCATGTGATGCGGGGTAAAGCCTGGTAACTTGTTTTTCCTGATCTCCAGAAATTCCCAGAATACCCGGACGGACGTGATTCTACCCCAGGTGACCAGTGTCGTGCACATTTTTAGAACATGACGTCATTGCTATTTTTACTTCTTTAACGTCATCAAAATGTGCGCGATAATGGGTAAACGTCATCAGTGATTGTGTAAAACGGAGGCATATGAATTGCCTTGATCGATCCTGCGCGCGCACAGTTGCTGTTTTATTTACCAAAGATACGCGCTGTATTTTATGTACTTACGGTAGGCCGGTACATACATGTACTGTACATGTACTGTTAAGTTGTATATGTTGTGTAATTAAAAGAGCGCATCATATCGGAGTAACGATCGAAGGTTGAAGTCTTCTCAGAAGTATTTTTCACATTTTGGAGATGGAGAGGATCAGTACCGAGGGTGTCTTATTAACTATTTTTCTTGTATTTATAGCACAGGTAAGCTTGGATTTGGAAACGCTCACAATGTATTTGTGTGGCCTTACTGCCTTACGCGTTAGAACTTAGGAAGGAAAAGCTGGCACAGACCAGCATTGTCCTACGTCTATGCACAGACAGTTTTGACAGTGGTACGCCAGGCATGAGCGGCCATGATTCATGTTTATACATGATGTACCATTGACCACTGTGTACGCCGTGCCTTTCAAGCATTTACAGCGTGACTAGCCACTGTCATTTTGTTCCTGCTTGGTCACTGATGACAGCAACACCAGAAGCCGCCTAATGAAGAGGACGAACCAGCTTTGGCATTGTTAAGCGCAATCTTGCATTTTGCAAAAAGTTATTAAAGGCCAGCCTAGGCCTAGTACTGGACCTTAGAGCTTCTTGTTCGAGAACTCAAACACTTCTCCACCATACTTCGTGTGACTTCGAGCCGATACAGTTGACATGGTGTCGTACCACTGTGGGGTTTTTAATCGAACTTGATAGATAAATGATTCTCAGATGGAACAAAGCTAATCAATCAAAGTTTACCCTGATAGTGACAGCAGAGCTGAGTAATCTATGTACGGGGCAGAACGAACATCCGGGATTCTCGTAAAATGGCAGGTACCGCATTGGTGAAAACAGTGACCAGAACAACGTACGCACGCACCAGCCAGTCTGAAGATCTTGTTACACAGTCTTTTCTTTGATCAGTACATACTAGCGTGCTCGTTTCAGTTTTCATTGGCGTGGTGTAGTTGCTACCCGCAGTTTTGTGAAACTGCAGGATGTCTGCGCTGTCCCATAACTCTTAGGGTAGGAATCATTCACCTATCAAGTTCGATTCCAAAAACCCATAGCATTATGACACCATGTAGGCCTAAACTGTATTGGCTTGAAGTCACTCGGTGTATGATGATGGAGTGACTTTGAGTTCTCGAGGCACTCGACCTCGTGATTCAGTCCTTTAAGTCAATTTGACTTTGAATGAGTCAACTTGGGAGGGAGTAGGCCTAGGTCTACAATAGATTTGCGCAAGAGTCAAGATGGCGCCTAACAGGATTACTAATCACAATCCAGGTCCATGTGAAACAAACGGGCCTAGTCAGGTCTGTTTTGCTTGATCATTGAGCACTCGCACTGAAAAAAGGTTGAAGTAGGCCCATCATCACATCACATCATCTGAATATTCCTGAAACCATCTCAGCTCCCCGGGGAGCATACTACTAGCCTGATGCTGCCACTTCGGCACAAACAGTTAAAAATAACCGTGTCTGCCCTCACAGGTCTCCATTTACTCCTGGGTGGAGAGAGGCGCACAGGCGTAAAGTGACTTGCCCAATCTCACAACATGCTGCTACCAGCTGGATTCGAACCCCCGACCCTATGATCAGAAGCTACAAACCCTAACCACTAGGCCACGTGCCACCCCACTCATCAAAATCTTCAGAATTCACCTCCAACCAGGATTCAGAGAAATCATTGAGAAATTTGGAGACTAATCCATTCCCGTAAAAGAGAGAATGTCTATTAAAAAGGGACTTTTTTCCTAAGCAGGCTAAGACAAACAATCCACATGCTATTATAAATCTTTTTCCCATTTCTGTTCATAGAAGTTATTTAAGTTGTTTTTTGGTGAACTTTGTACCATATTACTCAATTTACTGTATATTAAGGATTGATTAAGAAGAATTGTTTTGATGTTGTCTTTTTCCCATCCTTTATATCCTATTGCAGACTTCTGCTTGTAATCCTAGAAGGAAACAGTAGTATTCTTTTAAAAGGGTAGCCTTACATTCGGTGTTTTTCTGCTGAATCCAATGAAGGCATTGAAAGGATCTCAGGGCAATGGTAGGATCCCAAAGCCCACTTGAAAAAAGTCCCTTTTTTGGAGACAGTGCAGCAGTCTAGTAGATGAACTAATATGCAAAAAACTGTCATACTTTAATACTTTATCGTATTAAATTTGGAAAATTCTGTACAAATTATGTAAAATAGTTTGTCAGCATTTCAGTGGAGTAGTTGAAAAATATTGTAAGGTCATTAAACACGCGCACACAAATTGACTATGGTTTGAGGTGAACAAGTAATTGCAACTTGCCATTTACATGTAAATCATTTTTGCAAAGTTGACAAATTATGCTTACTCTTTTTTTCTGGTTTTTTTTTGGGGGGGGGATTAGAAAGTTGTTTTTCCTAGTATTTTAGAAAGGTTCACCATGTACTTTACACACTTAAAAAATATTCAGGCCAGAAGATGAACAAATCAAACCACAAATTTGGCCAAAATAATTTTGTAGCAATATGTTGACAAATGTGAATCTTCCTGTTTTCTTTTGCTTCAGGTGTATGGCGAATACTGTCCCGACACAGACAATGTATAGTAAGTATAGTCACTTGAATTTCATCAGGAAGAATTCAGTATCGTAATATCCCACGTCAGTTTGATTTTGTCAAGTCATTGCAAATAATCTCTTCTCCCTAGACCCTGAATGTCAACTCTAAATTCATTTGGTGGTTTAAGGAAGAACGTTTCCTGATTTTTGTTGAAAAGATATGCATCAGTGCCTCTGGGGCATTGTGCTTGTCAAATGCTTTGTCATGGACTTATGACAGTGTTTTCTTTGCTCTGACACCAGGATCAAACGGTGTCGTTACGTTTGCGTCGTCCATGTACTGGGCGCTTTGTCAGTATGGAAGAAAACTTATGCAAATACGCATACTGTAAATATCTTCAGCAGGGTTCCAACTGGCAAAGTTTAAGCGGCAGCCAAAATGTTTGCAACTGCCTGCATTTTCTATACTGTGCTAAATACAGTCCTTTTCTCTCACCAATTGCTCCAGATTGTAACTATTTAAAATTTGTAAACATTCACCTTTCGGCTGCTGTAGCAATTAACAGATGAAACCTTATTGGAAAAGAACATTTCAATTATTACGTGGAAGGTAAATGCGCTTTATGGAGTCCTACCTACATGTATACCTTAATTGTCAAATGTCAGTGCACAACATTCCCAGTTACATTTCCTGACAAACATGCATCAGAAACTCCTGTGCTCTTTCGTAGAGTAGTTGGTCACAGCTGACGTTCCTGTTGGAAGTTTCTGGGCCCTTAAATGTTTTGAGGTGATCCCTGGCAGCCAGTCTTGTTTGCTGAGTGGATAAAATATCATTGTCTGAACAGAGCATGACTGACTGCTTCCCAAAAATTGGCATTGGGCATTATTGGGCTACAATGTGTATTTATACATGGTGTGCTTAGCCCATGGAGGAATTCCTTATGGTGTGTTACACACAAATGGAGCATGTTACCGTGCTTGGATAAAGTACATTGTACATGCACAGGTATTGGTGTACATTTAATGCACATGCACTGCACACCTGGTACCCTGATTGTTTCCTAAGAACATCAACATTTTGACATTTGACCTTTCAGATAATTACATATTCCAAGCAAACACCATGCAGTTTTAATAGAAGTTGAAGGGGGGAAGCAGTTTTCTAATCTAGTCAATACCTGTTGTATTGTCGTTCACGTAAATGTGAACATATGTGGAAGATGAAACTGGTTGAAATGTGCTAAAAAAAATCTTGCCCCGTGATTTCAGTGTGATAATGAAACCATTTTTGAATACTTTTTACACTTCCTCGTTGGATTCCATGTAACCTGCACATAATCACACAACTGGTACAGTAATTCTGGTAGCCCAACCGTGCTTTTGTTCCGGAATGAAATCTGTATTTGGAGGAAGATAAACCCTACGTCAGTACATGAAGATCAAGCATCATTGAAAATTTTCAAAATTGCAACAAGGTTTTGGAACTAGTTGTATGAGAAGAGCCTACATTGTTATCTGTGCATTCAACCAATTTGTTAAGAGCATTTAATTCCAATGGGGCTGTGTAGATCTCAATATAATTGAGATTGGTCTTGAGCTATGTATGTAGATGATGGCGTCAGTTGTGTCAACACACTTTGTGCCTGACAGCAGGAGTAACATTTCCGTGCCTGCTCACAATCTGTCATTGTCACCAACAAAGGGACGCTGACTGTGCTTGATTGTTGCATCTACTCCAACCTGATTATTCGGGACAGTTCCCTGGTGAACACTCAATCAGGGTCAAGGGGCTGACAGAGATCGTGACTTTAAATCTGGGCCCAAATTTTGAATGATATTTATCAATCCTGTCTCTTCAATGTGGGCACATTCATGTGTCCTGGTCATGTCTAATTCTGTTTTAGCATTTATTTCAAGTAATGCAGATGTGTTGTCATTCTGATTATGTTTCCAGTTTTCATGATTTTTAGAAAGATTGGCTCTTTAATAATAATAATAATTGAAAATTTATAATGCGCCGTTTCCATAAAAATGATCAAGGGTGCAGTACAAGTCAAAGAAAAAATAATTAATTTAAGAAATGAAAGGGTAAGGATAAATGAATGAATGTCACCGCGCTAGCATCCAAACCTCAGTATGGGGATACGTCTGCCCCTCCAACAGGGAGAACCTAACCCTGCTGGCATCGGTGATGGCTCAATCTTTCCTGGGGACAGACGCCTCTAAACCCTTTAACCCTTTTCTACCAATAGACTAATGCCTTCACAGGCCCAAATGTATTTATGAGTCTGACATGGAAAACATATTGAAATGCTATCAAGCGTGGCTGACCATTGTTGTTGTGCATGAATTAACGGATGCCATTATCTCTTCTGAATGACTATCTGTGATGTCACTGTGTCATTGTCAGCTGAAGGCAGAGGGCTTCAGAGTTCCTCATGCAAACAGAGATTTGTCATGTCATGAAGCCCCGAAATGTCACAGACCCAGCACAGGATAATTGTCGTCTAGATTACGTTCTTGCCTTGGTGACCACCTCTGACATCCAGGTTTTTTTGTCGGGGAAGGCGGGCCGAATGATTTTTTTTTCTAAAAACGACTTCAAATCTTTTCATCCACAAAAGAATCCGTATCCCTTGTAGAGAGGCGGCAGTACCAATGCTAACGCTTACAATTCCTAGATAAAAAAAGGGTAACATGTCTTGGGGGAACAAGATTTGCCCTCCCTACTCCCACTGGATACATGACTGGAGTGCACTCATTGGTGGACCCCACACCATGAGGACATGTAGTTGTAGTGCTTTGGGAAGGCCACTCGTGAAGACTATGGGATATGTTTAATAATCGGTGTTTTTGAATCATTTGCTGTAGCTGTGACAACGACGAATATTGTTGTGACTCCAGCTGTTGTCCATTGACTTACGAAAACTATGGTTTCTGGAACATTTGGTACTTCTGGTGAGTAAAAATGGTCCCCTTCTGTTCTTGATTACTTTTATTTAGGAGGGTAGTGACATCATCTGTGAAGCAAAGTCATGCTCCAATTGGTATCCTTGATAGACGTGCAACTGTACTTTCCCATCTTCTGTTCAAAAGTTGGGGTTTATAGGTTGCGTGGGACCCATGTTTATAGTTGCAGCCTGTGTGCCAAAAAAATTGTCAATGGTGCCTCTGCAGAGGGCAAAACAACGGTCCGAAGCTTGACATTTTGTTGCTGTTTACCTTATTTGACTGAACAAAAGTGGATAGCACTCTGCTTGAAACAGCTCAACTGACCTTGATAAATGATAACTGAAAGCTGATGCTTTTGTTGCAGTTTATATCCTGTTTCAGTGTCAGACGGAATTTTGAAACAAAAGACCAATGTACATCTGGGATTAGTTTGGAAATGGAATGAATCATCTCAAATGATTGTGTCACTCGTTTATACGCAGGTTCATCATTTTCTTCATCTTGATGACCTGCTGTGGTGGTTGTGGTTTCTATCGTCGTCGACAGGCCTACTTAAACCAGCAGAACAGCACTATCATCACCAGCCAGCCGGTGGTCGTCCCCCCTCCCAGGCAGCAGAACCCGGACATGGTAGGGGCCTACCCAGCACAACCTGTGCCCCAGGGGGCTTTTCAGGGTCCCCCATCGTACAATGAGGTGAGTGGAGAGCTGGGGGAGCTTGTTTGCGGGGAGTGATTTTGATAAAGTGGGAGGAGTTAAGGGTTTTGTAGCTCCTCCCATGTGGTTGGAGCTACAGCTCTTGACCACCCAGTCTTCATTCCAGGAACATGCTGGTTATATTCTTTGTGTTCTTGTATACACAGGCCGTCTCCAAGCCACATCTCTACCCAAAATCGGAGGCTGTGTACCCACCCCCCACCATGCCCATGAACGGGGCTGGGGCCTCGCCCAACCCAGCCTACCCCCCAGATGGCGCCTACCCAAACCCAGTTTATCCCCCTCAGACTACCTACTACCAGAGCGGGATGCCCATGCCACAGCCAGATGGACCAACAAGTCCTACCACCACGCCCATGCCGGCACCGCCCCCTTATTCGGCAGCAGCGGCAAGTGACGCAACCCAGGCAAATGCCCCGCCCATGGCCTCATGAGTGAAAAAAAAAAGTTATTTGCCAGTTTTGTATCAAATAACTGAAAAAAAGTAGTTTCCAGCCTTAAAAAAAATTCATTTCTAGCATGTAACAGTACTGGTTATCAACTATCATATCGGCTTGAATTTGTCACATTCCAAGTGTTAATTGCTGACGCTGGGTGAATTTCAGCCCAGAATATGAAGCTGTGGTCAAATTTGTATTTGAGAGAAGGCTGGAAACAGCTTTTTTTAAGCCCTTTCCATGTTTTATCAGCGTCACTTTGTGCAAATATTTAGATGCACCTTGACAAACCATCTATAACCGAGTTAGTAACCGCAAATGCTTAATTCCAAAACTGAACGATGATTTCTTGCCAAGCATCTATGTAGTGTTTGGTAGCAAGTTGGGGAGAGGCTTTTGATGGTTACAAATATCATTTTATTGAAGTTCACAGCATTTTGAGACAGATTCCCGAAACAAACCAGATTCTCTCTTTCCAGGGTATATAATTGTCTTAGTCTGTACAGTCTCCCCGTGCGTGTATTTTTAAACTGTGCATATCGAGCAATTTTCATGTATATTTTTTCAACTGTAACTTTGAACTTGGTATTGACGTTAAAAATGGAATCAACGCCAACTACTGGAGTGGTGATCTGATTGGAGTAGTAGTAATGAAAGGATATCCTGAAAAAAAGTGGCCCATCCATGTTTCAGTGTTCAGAAACAATTAGCAACATGTGACTACAATACCAACATGCAGCTAGATTTTTCCTCAGAGAACTCCCCAGAGTGATTTACTAGGAACCATACCCATTCACACAAATTCCAACACCATATATGGTAAACTGTGCACAAAAACTGTTGGACTCTGTTTATTATGGGTATGCCTGAACCCATGTTAAAGCACAAGCAGTTTAGGGGTACAGTACCCAGTGCCACAAATTCACACACTTTACTGGTGTTCAATTCTGTGTGGTTAGGGAAGGTTGAGTCTAAGAAGATAGTCACTTCCTTGCTGGCTTAGACTGATATGAATACAACACTATACTGTAAGATACTCTATTCTTCAATGCTCTGGAATGGACTGTTAGATTTTATGAAACATCCTTTTTCCTTCAAATTAATAACATCTGTAACATTTGCATATTTTAAATTTATAAGATATGGTGAAAAATTAGTCTGTCTTTGTGTATGTTGCTGTTAATCATTGCTGTGTTTCATCAAGACGTTACTCGATGCGTCACTGCTACTCAGACTGATCGTAAAAAAAAAATTGATCAGAGTTGTGGACTTAAGGTCAATCAAGTAAAAGAGTTTTGATTTGGGAATATTTCCTAGAAGTATGTGATCTATTTTTATGTTATTTACTTTTTGGTGTTTTTAAAATTCATTGTACTGTATGCATAAGGCATTGTAAAAATATGACGGTGATTTCTCACAGGATTTTGTGGTACAAAAGAAAAAAAAAACCAAAAAACAGGAAGAGGATGTGTTCTCGTCCTCCAGTTTGTGTCGGTGTCGGAAGCCTACTTCATTGGGTCTACTGTAGGTAGACACATTTGAGGAAGTACTGGTACTTGTGCATGTACTTGTTTAGCTGTGTTTGGTTACCAGCCGAAATGGCATGCCATGAATTTATGGCTCATGGCTGGTTCCCGGCTAATGTTTGCTCAACAGGTGAACATATGCATATACATGTATATTAGCCAGGCAGCTGGGTGACCTTTGGCCTGGTGACCTAGTGGAGTTATGGCTTTGCTAAGTGGTATTTATGTTCAGTACACAAATGATACATTTGATTGACACAGTTTGGTATGATGTCTTGAGGACAGTTTTTTTTGTTCATATGCAATCAGTCACAATGCAAATTGTTGTAGTTTAGATAACTAACAGGAGTAGTCTGTACTTTGATAAGGGGCCAATGTCATAGCACTGCTTAAGTGAAAAATTTGTTTAAGCGTGAAAAAATGTTGCTTGACAAATCAGGTTACCAGCCAAAAGTTCTTGTGATGTATATTATTTTGAAATGGTATTTACCTGTCTTTTGGTTAGCATGACAATCACAGTTTGAGCTGGTAACCTTTGTTTATTAAGCGTTTATTTTCTTCGTGCTTAGACAAATTGGTCCAAGGTCAACAGATTGATCCATTAGGCCCCACCCCCTTGATCTTTTGACCAATCACTGTGGTGATTTATGTCCCACGCACATGCAGCATGTGCGTGCTCTTGTATACTGCGTGTGGTTGCAACGTGCTGTGACATTAAAAGAGAGAGGGGCATACATTTATCTGTGCAGTGGGTGGTGTTAACTAACAGTAGAACTTAATTGCGTGCTTGTCTTTTCCTCAACAAGATGGGAAGAGGGGAGAAGACATGAAGTTGGTGGGTTGGTAGAACAGACATGGTTTATATTCCATTTCCGCACTGTGATTCTGCAGTGAGGAATGTTAAATATAGAATTACAATTTGGCCAAAGATTTAATCAGGTGTGGAGGCCTGGTGGTATTCAGCTTCACATTTGTTTATGTAAATAACTACTGGGTTCCCAGAAAGAATTCAGGGGTAGGTTGCATTTGTTTGGGGGCAATAGAAATGTGACAAATTGGGGGAAAGGGGGGGGTGATGTTCATTGTTGAAGCTTTCGTACATGCACAGGATTGTTTGTATCTGTCCTCACACCACAGATTGTCTCAAATCATCTGCTCAGTGCATTACATAAAACTAATCCAGAAAGAGTCAGAGATGGATGAAATGGTCGAGAGATGGTTGATCATATGAAGTCAATTAGCCTAAGCACCACCCTAAAGAAATTGTGTAATTATTTCTGATCTGTATTATATTTTGGTCTTGTAATTATTACCCATTATAAAACTTATTCTATATTAGCGACAAAATGTCAACATTGTGCAGTTTCTTTTTGTTTTGTTAATCTCCCATTTCTCTTTAATTGCATTATTCACCCTCGTGTCCGAAACCTGAAACTTTCCGTTGTGATTTCAGGATAGTAATAATGTGGAAATTGTTGAAATGAATCCAGAAGATGACGACTAGTTGGTGACATTTCAGCCACTACAGCAAGCAGGGTATTCCCTGGTGACTGAGCAGAACTTAACTTGTACTCAATACAAGTATAAAAACACCTAGTGATACCCCTACAACTGAGCAAAACCCAGTTTGTACCCAATTGCACATATAGTGAACAAAATAGTGTACCCAGTATACACCTAGTACAGGCACCCAGTGCATACCCAATAAATGTATTATATACCCAGTGTGCACTTTGTGTACGCCCACTACCAACTTCATACTTAGCAGAGTTGCTATACCCAGGAAGAAATGAGACCGAGGGGTACCCCCCAACATGTCCAATCCCTATACACATTCCAGACTATTGTTACTTAACACATCCCCCCAAGATGTCTGAAAGGAATTCCCCAGATTCCTGCGAGACAATGACCAATACAAAGCAGGGGGGGTTCTCTTTGTCTCATACCTTGCTGCATATGTGAGTTGCTGCCTCGAGTCATGCGACTTGGACTTGAGTCAGACTAGATTCGCTATTTTTGTGACTTGACCTGGACTTGCAAAAAATGACTTGTTACCAACCCAAGAGTCGGACGCTACTCGACCGGCCCCATATATTTTATAACTCGTAACTTCTTAAGTTGACACCTGGTTCTTTTTGCTGATTACAGCTGGACAAAATAGTGTGCAGCTGGACTTGTACTTGGACAAAGACTTGATTTGTGTTTAGACCAATTGACTTGTGACTTGGACTTGCAAAAAATGACTTGCTGCCACCTCTGACACTTGGTAATTAAACAGTGCGCATGTTCATGTCTACCCATACGATGTATGGAACCATCTGTTGTAAAGGGGTCACGGATTATCTTAGGTCATATCACAGGTCACTCAACACAGCAGTGCAAATGGTAACATCATTCTCAATGTTTTGGTATCATGGATGTTTAATCTGTCATTAATATGCAAATTTCCATTTCTTGGCTTCTGAAACATTTGCAAGTGGCTCGTCATTCCATCAGCCTGAACAACGTCACAGAACGTCTGAGCACATCAGTAAGCCGAGCAGAGAAGAGTCTCAGTAAAAGGCAGATCGCCAGCTAAATGTCAGGCAGTGCACGATGCGTATGACTGGTTCCCTTCTAAGCATTTTTCTACATCACAGCAGTTCCGGAAGTCAGACCTGCTTGAGTCTATTATTGCCAGAAGTACACGTCTCCTGTATTAAAGATGCAAGGCGGGCGAAAAAGGGGCAAGAAAATTGTTCTGGAAAAAGAATGAAAGGAAATTTTTAATGTCTGTCTCCTTTCTCTTCCAAAAGAGTGTAGAAAAGACCAAAATGTAGTCTCAACCCTAACAAAGGCCATATCAGTCTACATGAAAACTTTCCAAAATCTTTCGGTTCTCCCCCCCCCGAAATTGCCCCCCCCCTCGATTAAGCCAAAAATACAAGTGGCGATTTGTATAAACTTACCATAACTTGCAATACCCATGTATGCTTTAAGCTCATTACATGAGCTATGAAAGTTTCTAAATTGATTTCTGTCAAGTATTCAGGAAGTGTAGGGCAGAGCTCTGTAACCAACACCCCAGTGGCAGGAAAGTTCCTTTCATGAATACAACCCAGAAACGCTTCCCTGCACCAATAACAGGTCAAAACGTGAACACTTCATTGCATACATGTATAAGTGAACATTTTCAGTCATGCACATGAATAGTACTCACACTCGGGCGTACTCTTGCAACACAAACACTGAAATCCACACATGAAACTGCATGCATATTCAGCCACCACACCTACATGTGGCGTGTAGTGTTCCCATGAGTGTGAATATGACTCATACTTCTGCACAAGTACATGGACATGGAATAAAATCTGGACTCACAATGCCTTAATCAGCTTATAGAGATCATCGAAACCACTAGCAGCCATTTTACCGAGCTGAAAACAAAGCTTTCCTGGCAATGCCGGCCTCTGTTCTCCCTGACGTAAATAGAAGGGAGCCAAGCCACGCATTTGTATTTGGCTCAGTAAAATGGCCGCTGGTTGGCTTCTTTTTTATACAAAGGCGTTGCAAGTCCAGGTTTTTTATATATGCCTGGCAAGCACGAATACATGGAACTTTTTGCAGGTATAAGTTCAAGTACATTTTCATGAGCAGGAGAGTGAGTAGCAAAAAGTACTCGAGTATGAGTACCAGATCTGTTGCAGTATATGGAACACGTACTGTGAGGTACTATACCACTTAGTACACGTTCCATTTGAAGCCTTGCTTCACAAAGATACTTCACTGGTAACAAGCAGGCCCAACAGTGCCCTCAATGGCCCATGCACACAGCCAATAACAGGTCTGGCATACTTGAAGGCAATAACAGACTTTAATACGTATACACATGAAATTCAGTATACAGTGTGGAAGGAAACCAGGCTAGAAAAAGTGACACGCACAATGAGGAGATCACATCAATGGAGGTGCATTGTTCACATGCAAATTAATGCCAATTAATATGCAAATGTACACAAGAATTTGCATGAAAAAGAGCAGTTTTCAGCTCATTGTAATAGTCTGACAAACAATACACCAAGGTAAGTCTCTTCACCGACACCAAGCCAGAGACACAGATTAACTAAGGTACTACATCCTAGTGCGGCAAAGTGTTTGAAATGAAGGCACACTAAATGTAGGCCAGTAAAATGCGGTATGCTTTTCAAAAGAAAAATTTGGAGAGGGCCAAGAAATTTCCGCTCTTCAGTTGCCGTTGCTTAGGATTATCCGACTGGGCCACTAATGAAAGACTCTAACCAGAAACGTTCTTTAAACCAGTGCTTGTATTTACTGGTTAGTTTAAAAAACTTTGATGCCAAAGTTACATGCAAAACATTTACAAATCCAAAAAACAAAGAATGAGTTGGAAAATAAAGTGGGAATTTTTAGCAATTATGGTGGGAAGTCTCAGTCCAAGTAGGCCCCATGCAGCATTCCTATTTGCATTCAGACTTACTTTGGTTGCTGCCAATCACCAAACTATTTCAATAGTTCATGATACTTCAATCTAAGAAAACAGGAGATCATTCGATAGCTTGCTGTGTTTGTGCTTCAAAGCATTTGTCTCACATATTTTGATTCTTATTTCTTAATGCCAAAAATTCATTCCTCTATATTAAAAAAAAAACAGCAAAAATCATCTACTTTTTCTTTAACAGTAGGAAAAATGGGAAAAATTATATACTGCATATTTTTTGTCATAAACAATTTAAATTACACCAACTTTCATCTTACGGACTGTGGGTATTCATTTACATACAAAGCTAGATCTTGAAAGTTACTGTGAAAAAAGAAACGGGGGACAGATACTCCCCCTTTCTTTTGAGCTGTGACAGAAATGACGGCTCATAGGGTTCTCCGTCAGTCTGCTGAATAAAATAAAATTCAACAAACTGCAACACATTGCAACAGCAGACTTGCAACGTACAGACAATGGTTAAACACCATCTTAGGCCCTGTCCAGTTGCACCTCTTGTGTTGACTTTTAAATGCAACATACCGCAGCTGTTGGTTACTGTTGCACTTCTGTTGCACTTCTGTTGCAGCAGGGTTAGGGGCACCTGTTGCCAAATTTTAAACTCAATTCACGTGAGCCTTACTCCATGGAAATGCAACTTGCAACATGTGGTATCTTAAAAAAAAAAAAAAAAAAGCTCAAGAACACTGCCAATGTTTGTGAACTCTTTCTAGATAACGTTGACAATGTTTATGAATTCAAGTGGAATCACACCTCTCTTGTTGCGGACCAATTTTTGCTTGGCAAATTTTTTTTTATTGTTCAGCAACTCTTAAGAAACTGGCCCATATCTGTCAATGGAGTGGCCTTCAAATTGATTTTGCAATTTGAATGATTACTTAGCTTTGGAATAAATAAGAAAAAATGTCTTCACAAGCTCGAGGATTTGTCTTAACCCCGCCCCTTCACATTCCAGACACGGATTATACACATTCAGTTGTGGGAAAAATTTTTCAATATATATATATCCTACTGTATTGCTGTCCTTTGATCTGTTTGTTTCAAAGGACCCACACAATTACATCTGTTACACCGTGTGCATATTTACTTTTATAGTGTGTGTATATTTGGGTAGGTCACCAGTGAAATCTGTTAGGTAACCAGTGAAATCTGTCAGACTAACATATTCTGCTGATAAAGCACTTTTTTGTTCTCTTCTCTGAGGTTTCCCCCTAAAATGACTTTTTTTTTTTTCTTTTTCATGAAACAAACCGATGTGCATTTCTGGTTCACTCCTACGTATGATCAGAGAAGAGGATTGAAGACAGCAGCAGTCTGAGTCTGGGATCATCTGTGATCATCTGTGATCATCTGAGGGCAGATGCCGTAGTGCAGGGACGGCACAACCTCCGTCCGCTGAAGAATTTTGCTGTTGCTATCTGGTCGGCCTCAGTCCTTTGGTGGACAGTTCAAGCGATGACGGGCCCCCACTACTGTAGCACCAGTCCAATCTGTTTGGATTCGGAAGAAAAATCCAAGAGAATCCAATTACGAAAAATAAGAATAAACGGTTCTGACACTCAAGAGTCTAACTTAAAGAATCAGGCAGAATGATCCAATGCAACTTCTGACACAAGTCGCAAGAAGATCAAGTTTGGTCGTCCAAAAAAGACAAGCGGCAGACATGGTTATGAGAATAGTTTCAGTATAAACATCTTGGTTAAATATCATTTGCTACTCTCTGTATTTGCTAAAATAGGGAACAAACCTTTCAGGGATGTTTCAATAACTCCTAGATATCTCAGTCAAGCCAGATCTTTTCAACTATCATTTAACAAGGAGAGTAGTTAGTAGACCAAAGCGCCCTTTCAAACTGCAGCTGTTTGAATCAGTCTCCAGCGATCTTTGCCTGGTACTCACCTGGTGTGGTTCCATGCCTTTACATCGCCAGTTGTACAGGTAGTATTGCAAGTTGCCATCTCCGATGCCAAACTTCAGTTTCTCCAGGAATGCCTTGTTTTCCATGAGATCCAGGGCATTGAAGACATCAAAGCCATCCTGGGAATATGAAGGAAGAGGGCGGGGACAAACAAGCATGCAAATGAAGCAAATCATACCAGCCGACTGGTGCTCAAGGTCTAATACCATCAAAACCAGTGAAGCAAACCCCAACGTCCTACCTCCTTTGGGTGTCTACACTCGTTACTGACACCTGAGGCACCTACTTCATTCAATACCAAAACTATTTGTGATGAGCTTTCACACACACAGGGGGGTTGTATGAGTGTAACTCACTTAATTTATCATCATTCAATAACCGCTCCCTTGAAGGTAACCGCTTACCCTCCAAAAGGGGCAAAAATTTGTTATAAAAGTGCCTTGCTCAGAAATCCCCTAGGCTAAACTCCAGCTCACAGTCTGGACAATGACAAACAAAATCTTCACTTGGATGCCCGCGTCAATACAGGGACAAATATTTTCAATCAGTCACCACAGTTTTTCACCTACCTGTTTAGCCAACGTGAGAGCAGTATGCATAAGGTCCACTATGTCGTGCTTGGTACTAACGGAGTAGAAGGCGTAGGCAGCCTTCAGCTTTTTATGTACTGGGTGGTGCATGATGGAGGAGGGGAGCGTATAGTAGCTGATGAAATCCGTCACCTCGCCATCCGTCTGACAAAGAAAGAGGCCATCCCATAAAAGGAAGTCAAAAAAATGTTGTAGACGTTGCAAAAGTCACACGCACAGTGTTCCCCTTCAGGTCTGTTTTCCTGTCCCCATGGCAACCTGAGTCGCCATGGTAGCACCTTGGCGATGGGTTTTGTTCTTCCTCCCTTATTCATATAAGCATCTCTAAGCGCATCAACAAGTGACATACGAGATGGCAAACTTGTGAAGCAACATAATTAACTTTGGTCCTTTCTGGGTAGAGAGAAATCGAGGACACCTACTCCTACATGAAATCTTAGCCCCTCCCCTCCAAATTTTGTTCGAGAACCCAAGCTGCACTCACCTCCAAGACGTACGTACTGATGATGCCTTCCCTGGGTGTGAACCAGTGGGTGAATTCATCCTGTTAGACAAAAATACGCCAGACCAAGGCCATTGCAATGAATACTGGGCTTCTATTGTACAACATGGCAATCTCATGTTGCTCCTCATCATACTAGTAACCAGAATCTGTGATCGTGGCCAATCACAGTCCAAGATAAACCCATTGGTCACTCTACGATCCCAAACCATCTGACCAATCACTACCACCACTGACTCAGAGAAAAGACTGTCCTGATTATGGATTACACTAAATATTTTACAAAGCAAAGAAGATCTTCATGTCAGCATTAATGTAATGGGTCTAAAACTTAATGAAAAAAGAGGAATTCTGCTGTGTCTAATCTGACATTCACTTGAAAGCAGGATAACATGGAAAGTTAGCTGAAATTGAAAGCTGGTCACAACACTCGACAGCTAGGTGGTCCCTGTCAGCAGGTGGCCACAGTAGCCATGAAGGGCTGCCTTACTTCATTGAAGACTGGGGCCAGAGAGAACTTCATCATGTAGCTTCTGAAGAGCTTGCAGCAAGTAGGAATATCAGTAGGCTCCAGGGGCCGCATATCAAGCTTGGGTTTCTGAAAAAAAAAAGACAAAACACGGGCGTCACAAAAGAATGCATTTTCGTTCTTTAAGGGCACAATTTATTGGTTTACAAGAGGTCTGTGGTCGACTGAAAATGAGTTTTTGGTTGTGGAAAGTGCAGAAAAAATTGTTCAGAAGAACTGGTTGATTGACAATTCAACATTTTGATTAGTTTACTTAGAACATTTTCAAAATTGATTCCTAACTACCAAAAATAATGCAGTTTTTTTCTCTTCTACTGTAAGCACACAACTGTCATGCTTAGCATGAAACAGGTTAACAAACAGTGCTCTGACCCATACTGGCTGCAAAATGGTTCTCAACCATTCTTTCCCCAATAACATGTAAATATACTTAGCGCTTAGCACTCTGCTGAGCAGTTTTTATGAACTCTGGACCCTGTCAGCTAAATAAATATAAGCTTTAATCGGCAGATTTTATGCTGGCTACTTACATCAGGCAGCTTGTAGAGTTTGATCGTGCGCTGTAGCGTCATGTTCCTGCCTATGTGTGAGAACTTGACATCTATCAGTTTTTTGGGGTTCAGTGACCGATGCCAGTACCTGAGGGAGAAAAAAAACACAGAATTCTGACTTCAATAACCCTCCTTCTGCTGTAACCATCCAAAATTGCTTCCACTTGATTTGCCCCAGTACACAGACACATATGGGGAATTTGACCTGATTCCACTGATACCGTTACCGGAAAAAAATTCATACGAAGATCATTATGAGAAAAATGCTCCATCACTGTCACATACCTGCATGTTGCTACTGGCTTTGGAAGGACCACGCCAGCGGTGTAGACAGCCTGAAAGAGTCCCTGTTGGTGTACCCTCCGGGTGATCTCGCGGATCAGGACAGGTGCCACACGCTTTGATCGAAGCTTCTTATGCACACAGAGGAAGTTGATTTCCACCATTCTCTGTTGTCTGTGGGCAATCGATTCAGAGAGGAGGATTAACCATCTCATCACCGTTCAGATGTGATTAAAATTAAATGCACCACGCTAACGTAGCGAACGTCCAGAACATGATGTCGGAAATTTGCTCTGACGTAAGTATGTTTCAGCAGTCTTTAAAGTTTGATGGCTCTCGATTACCTATTCAGCTCTTGCTGGGTTTTAAATGCAAATTAATGACTAGACTGGTAACGTGTTCAGAATAGCATTGGAGAGAAGCAAGCCAGTCAAGACACGTTTTCCATCATGACAATCGCACATGGGGGCAAGTTGGATTTTTTCTCACTTGACATATACACCGAGTGCTGCATCCCGACTTGTTTGCCAGCTCAGCCAATCCAATCACAGGAAGGGAGAAGCCAGTGCTGCGCAAGGGTAAGCAATGAAATCCAATACACTGTGACCTTCTAAATACTAATGAGGTGAGGGAGGGTTGGTTTATGATCTATACCAGCTCACTCACTTCTCATAGATGCAAATATTAGCTGGTACCCCGCTGATGAAGCCCACCAGCTTGTTGTTAGATGCCACCCTGACACCACAGTGCCACTCTTGTAACCAGCCGGGTGGCGTCAGGGCCCTTGTCGAGCAAAACAAAAAAACAAATCCGCTTTAATCAAACAAGAGAACAGTTTTCTCGCTCTATTTTTAGAGTTGGTAAAGTGCTTTTCACGTACCAAATGAGGAAATCTGCGGAATAGTCAAAACGGAACATGTTGTCGTCATCTTCTACGTAGTTCTCGTTCAAAAGGGTGTATAGCTCTTGCAACTGTGGGAGAGAAAAACAGCGAGGTATGCAAGTCAGTTTCACTCAGGTTATGCAGGACTGAAAAATGTCATGATGTGCATCCCTCTGACCACAAGGTGCAAAATGTAACTTTTGAGCACTTGTAATATTCTTTTGCTTTAACAGGGTCTCTAAATATTTGAATAACGAGGCTGAACTTGCACTTCCTAATTCATCTAGAGACTGAACAAATCTGATCATTTCCCTCTTGATTTGCTGTGTACGATAACTGCTCGCTGTATACATGATAGCGAGCGTCCACATTTGAATACCGGGATTTTCCCCTTGGGTGCTGTTCTTACTGTATCTGAATCATGTATGTCCAGGGTGTCCCAGACAAACTGAGCAGGGAGGCTGAACGGCTCGCTGCGAATGTCCGCCTTGTCCGGTTCCACTGGCTCATTAACTTCAGAAGCAATACTTTCACCTGGATAAACGACAAGGAAGATCAGGAGTTCGGACAGTCGTTCCGACAGGGTCACAGTTTGGGCAGATATGGAGATAGTGCGCACATTTTCAGTGCAAGACGGAATACCTATTTTTGGTACGGGCTGGGTGTCCCAGAAGTTGTAGACTTTCTTCTTGGCATCCTCAATGTTCTTGGCTGGTCCTTGGTGCACGAACATCTCCATCGCTCGCTGGAAATCCCGCAACTTAGCCATGGACAGCTGAGCATTCTGG
Organism: Acanthaster planci; assembly: GCF_054643075.1. Lineage (NCBI taxonomy): Eukaryota > Metazoa > Echinodermata > Asteroidea > Valvatida > Acanthasteridae > Acanthaster > Acanthaster planci. Next base: position 12,422,333 of record NC_141793.1, read on the forward strand.
AAAAAAAATTTGTTTTAGAGACGTCAACCCTCGGAACCTTTATGAACCGTCCAAATCTACACACATGCAAGAATGTTGCGGCACATTCTTCGCAGCTCAACTTTCATGGAGCAGATAACTGAACACACAGTTCAATTTTTTCAAAACTGTGCACAATAGTTGTATAGATTTTATGAAATCTGTGGAAGTTAAACAGTGCTAACGGACACAATCATAGAAGAGTTCTTGGAGGATCTGGAAGTGAGTTGGGGCGCAACAAAAAACATTCAGTGAAGGTTACCAGACACAAGCCCCCCCCCCAAAAAAGCACAACACAGAGGAGTAGGTAAAACAGGCTCTGTGAGGAGAGACAAATTGGGGGATGGCCAAAACAGGGACCCCTGCTCCTACAACCCCAAGGAGACAAGCAAGTTGACAAGTACCTTTAAGTCGGATGCATTTGTTGCCACTGAGGAGCTCTTATTTTTGCCTTCTTCGTCCCCTCCTTTGTCCCTCGAGAGACGAATTGGGGGATGGACAAATCAGGGGACCCCTACTCCCACAACCCCAAGGAGACAAGCAAGTGGACAAGTACCTTTAAGTCGGATGCATTTGTTGCCACTGAGGAGCTCTTATTTTTGCCCTCTTCGTCCCCTCCTTTGTCCCTCGAGAGACGAATTGGGGGATGGACAAATCAGGGGACCCCTACTCCCACAACCCCAAGGAGACAAGCAAGTGGGCAAGTACCTTTAAGTCGGATGCATTTGTTGCCACTGAGGAGCTCTTATTTTTGCCTTCTTCGTCCCCTCCTTTGTCCCTCGAGAGACGAATTGGGGGATGGACAAAACAGGGGACCCCTACTCCCACAACCCCAAGGAGACAAGCAAGTGGACAGGTACCTTTAAGTCGGATGCATTTGTTGCCACTGAGGAGCTCTTATTTTTGCCCTCTTCGTCCCCTCCTTTGTCCCTCGAGAGACAAATTGGGGGATGGACAAAACAGGGGACCCCTACTCCCACAGCCCCAAGTGGACAAGTACCTTTAAGTCGGATGCATTTGTTGCCACTGAGGAGCTCTTATTTTTGCCCTCTTCGTCCCCTCCTTTGTCCCTCTTCTTTTTCTTCTTCTTTTTCTTGTCCTTAGGAACCGCCCCACTAGTGGCGTTGGTCTGGGGCGTGGCTTTGGAGCCAGAGGTGGAGGCGCCATCATTCTCGTCCCCGTTGGTGGTTGCTGCCACTGATGTGCTGTTGGCTTTTATTGCATGGTTGGAGAGGCTGAAGATCAGATGCAAGATATTTTTAAATAAGGTATAGAAAAACATATTATGAAACTTTCAAATGTTGACGCATCAAAATAATGTAATTAAAAAAGGAATTATTCACTTTGATTCATTTTGCTGATAACCTTGAGGAAAGAGTTCCGTACAAGGATATCACTTGATACCCCGTGCACAAACCCTATGAGATTGGTCTGACAAATATTCGAGTGTTTTCTAAGTAAATAGGGACCTTGTTCAATACCTTCCCGGCTAAATTTGACTTTTCAGATAATGCTATTGCTTTCTGATGGCTGATAAACTACTGCAGGGGAAGTTAGTGTTGTCTGTAGATGGCACTCTTTCTGCACCTTCACCAATCATGGCATAATACTATCTCAGTGTCATCAGTCCATCACCTTTTCTTTCAATTTTACACTTCAGGAAGACCGCTTTGAAAAGAAGGATAAGTTAAGCCTGGGATTTCTTACAGGCAGTAACGAATCAACCATTTAGTGCATGACTGACCACGCTGACCCAATCACACTGATCCACCAATGCCCAAGATCGTGTTGGGCATGATCAGCACGATAGCACGACTGCATTCCTATATATGAAACAGATCTCTGATTTTACTTCCTTTTTGAAACAATGTTCCATAACTGCGAATTAGGGCCCAGAAAGAACACTTGACTGGCTGGTGCACCGTTGGCAAGTTTATCGTCAAATCATACAACATGGACAGATCAGGCAACGATTGAGTGATTCCAAAGATCGACTGATCGTGCCCAACAATCACATTCAATGATAATCAATTAACAAAGTATTAGGCCTACTCGTACTACCATGACTACTAGTCTAGGCTAGCCTGAGTAACTTGGACTCTACAAATCGCCTGTTTTAACATTTGGACATGGTTGGGCATTAGTAGGGTCCAAATACTTTCCGTACACTTTTGCTTTAATTAATTCCTTTCACTCAAATTGGTTCGTACCCAGAGTCAAAATCCTCCGAATTCACTTCTAAAGCTGTCCTTAAAATGTCTAATGTGCCCATCTATGGATTAAGTGAGAATCAGAGATGCCAATAACGACAACATGGTTTACTCACATATGAGAAGAAAAGATAAATGTTCCCCTTCAAACTTGACGTCACGGCACACCGGACTAGCGGACCATTCACAGAAAGCATGCTGTGTTGGCACACGTGCGCCGATGCTCGTTTCCTGAGTGGTTCAGTATTTGGTGGCTGTGACCATATCGAAACTGTACACTGAACATTACGCTGCTCTGGAAACAATCGTCGGAGCGCGTGTGCCAACACAGCATGCTTTCAGGGAATGGTCCACCAGGCCGGTGTACCATGAAGTCATCAACAGGACATCAACATATAGGTCTAGTCCAAATCTCTATTTGAGGAAAGGTGGCGTCTTTTTGAGTAAAACGGCAGCGTACATGACAGCCCCGAAGGGCCGTCAATGACAAATACATGTAAGTGAATGTAGTCTGGTTCCTTGACCTGGATGGAGATTTGTTCGATGAATCCGAAATGGCTGAGTCGGATAACCAGACAAAAACAAAATGGCGTGAATTGACTGAGTGATTGTCTTTTGCATGTTTTGCAAAACTCAGGTTAGAAATTTGAAGTTTTCTTGCTAAAATATTGTCAAAATTTACCTAAACTATGCCTATCAGGATTGAGAAATGGTTCCTTAAGGTCAATATGTTAGTTTGTTTGAGAAAGTGGACTTTGTTCAAGTTGTTTCCTTATTATAGGAACAGGCATGGCAGGGTGCTAATGAACCCCTCAATTATGACATAGGTATGAATTTAACTGCACGTGTGAGTAGGCCCATCCTAGAATTTAGTAGAACATGTAGAAACCCAAGCGCAGCGGATCCACCACCACCACTGCGTGATGGGACGAGTTGACTGAAGCCCGACCCATAAACCACGTGCCACTGCGCCCCTAACAGTAACATGCATGCCTAATTAATTAGCAGTCATTCGTTCCACTTCCCCTTTCAAATCGGGTCACAATTTCACTTCAAAAACACCCAAGTGCTGATGCAATTTGGCTCACTTATCCCCTGCAACTTACTCCTTCTTATGGGCGGCATCTCCACCCTTTTTACCGTCAACTTCACGTTCTTGAGGACCGCTACTTTTTTTCAAGTAGCCGAAGATCTCACTCTCATCGTCCGCCATGATGCCGAATTTTCACACACCTCGTTCCCATCCCCGTACCCAGTGGTGGAAGGTTGAATCAGAAGTTAGTCCACTCCCCGGTCCATAACAGATTTGACGTAAGACCCACTGCATTGCAGAACAGAGAGGGGCGGAAAACAGACCATTTCATTCTTGCCGAGCTTTTGAGCTTCTCTGCGACTACGTCTATTGCTGCACGTATAGGCAATATAAAAACCTAGCCCTAGACACAAAATTCGAACACGGCCTTACTCCCTGGTACTTGGCAATTTTCTTCATTGGACTCATTGTATTGCGCCTGAAGTGGCAACCAGCTCGATTTTCCAGCAGTGTTTTGTGTGTTCATAGCGACCAAAGACGCAGATTCATAAGTTTACCAAGCAGTGTATTTTATTTTCGGAAAACTTTCCAGACAGCTACATTTAAATGGCACCCAATTTACACTGTAAGTGGAGTTTATTTGTATAAACACTCCCTGAAATTTTTATGCATGTAGTGATGGTAAAACTGTTCAAATGTGGATTTGTGGATGAATCCGAAGTGTTTGAATGTGTTGTGTATTGCCTTTACCAGTCGTGATATGCTGTATAAAACTTGAGCTTTGAAAATAGTTTTGCATATGTCATTATGTACCTTCATACCCAGTGAACTGGCTTCTCAAGCTGTTTTATGCTTGATGATCCTGTTTAGTACAATCTTGACTGTTGCATAATTGAAATTTATGGGCGTAAATCTCGGGGGGGTGGGGAATATTGAATCCTCTACCCCCCCCACTTTTCTGTGATGAGCAAAAATTTAAGCAGATTGTGAAGAATTTTCAGGATTTCCAATGACTAAAATGTTTGCAATATCACTAAAAAGGGAAAGCAATTTAAAAAAGGATACCATTCTCATATAAGATTCTGCATGAATTTGAGACACATTACAGATGTACATCTTAATCATGAACATCCCCTTCCCTATAATCCTTTAAAGTGTATATGGTTCCCCCCTCCCCCCCCACTTTTCAAATTTCCATGGCCGGGCAAGTCATCCCCAACCTTTCCCCATCTCCAGTCCCCCCCCCCATTTCCAACACAGATTTACGCCACTGCGTGAATGGATTCATGGATTCAAAGGGAATGGATTCAAAGGAAAACCAGCTTAGGATGGATTACAATAAGTCTGCACAAGATTCAAGATTGCACTGAATAATTAGAAAGGCGTACCACATGTTTCTGAAACTGTGCTTGTGACAATTTAGAAAAACAATCCAGAATCTACCAGTCATGCCAGTGGTTTTTAAGTATGATCATGGTACAGAAGGCCAATGTAGGGTGTATTCAGTGTCGCATGATCACGTGCATCATTATGTTTCATGATATCAATATTCAACTTTATAGTTAACAAGGAGGAGATTGAAGCCTTGACCAACATGTTCAAGGCTCTGGGAAAGGCTAACCCATCCAGGCCAGAGAAGCTTGAGAGGACTCAAGTCAGGGAGCAGCTGCATGTCCAGTTTGGAGTGACAGACGACATCATCCTAGACAGAAGTATGAACTTGGACTTATTTATATTTTAGAACAATTGCCCTTATTTGAAGAATACTTCACCACCCCGCATGATCAACCTGGTAGCCAGCTTTGAGATCAAACTTTCATACTGTTCTTGTGGGGATTTCACCTCAGACCCACGTAACCCTGATTCCAGCCCTGGGTCTTTTTTTGGAGAATTGGCGTATTCTGCTATTACTCTGAAATTTGAAAACTAACTGCGTCAAAGTTGCTGCAACACTCTAAAAAATTCCCTTTTGAGTGGTCAGAAGGTAACTCTATGAAAAGCAAAAGAGTAAATTATACCAAATATTTCCATCAGCATGCTCAGATCAACTTCAAGAAAGGTCTTGGGTTCAGCATTTGCTAAATTTTTGTCTAGGGATCCCAAGTCTTGACATTTAAGTCAGAAGTATATGATATTAACGAGTTTGATTTTTTTTTTCTTTCAGTTGTCAGAGTATTTGATCTTGATAGTGATAATTACATCAACTTGTCAGAGTGGCTTCAAGGCTTGTCTGTATTCTTAAAGGGAACGTATGAAGAGAAGAAGCAGTGTGAGTTACATTGAAGCTTTTAGACTGAGTTCTAGACGTCTCCGCTGAACCCAACCCTCCCATAGCTGTCATCCTTTAGAAGATTATATTAGAAGATAACAGTCGACAAAGGATCAATTTCTATCGTGTTCTGTTAGATTCTGTAGGATTTAGTGCTAACACATAGTTAGGGTTCAAAGTGTCTGTGCTCAAGTTTATCATCTTTTTTTAAATAAAATGTGCAGTACCTCTTGTCAGAGTCTTGTAACTTATGACTGTCTCTGCAGTTTGTTTTAAGGTTTATGACCTGAACGATGACGGGTTCATCACAAGGGAGGAGCTCTTCAACCTTCTCAAGAGCAGCATGACCAAGCTTCAGACAGAGGAAGACCCCGATGAGGGCATCAAGGAACTCTTGGAAATTGCCATCAAGAGGATGGTAAGAGCTTCACATCCAAACCGAGGCAAATCCTCCATGGTTGGAGGACTGTATGGTTAAGAGAGAGCCCAGTTTTCTTTGTACTAAACATCAGGGCCAGTTGTAGAGAACGGAAGGATGGAAATCGGACTGGGAATTTTTTTTTTTTATTGCTGCAGGATATAGACAAGGATGGTAAGATCGGCCAGGATGATTTCTCACAAGCAGTTGATACTGATATCTTGTATTTGGAACACTTTGGATCATGCCTTCCAGAGCCCAAAGTAAGTAGAACCCTTTTTCTCTCTTAAGGTCCGCATATTTGAATTTCTGCACAGAAAAGTCCGTTAGTTGGCCCCTCTGAACTGGTCCATAGTTAAGCCTCACGTGGGGTTGAGGTAAAAAAATGCATACAACCAAATTATCAGTTGAATGCACACAAAATTGTAACACATCATTCAGATAAGACTGCACCAAATGAAGACAACTGGCACTTTTATCAGTGAATTGCACTTTTTTAATTACCAGAGGACATAATTTTGCACAGTACCTTCACCATGGTGAGAGCACATTGGGGTTAATCTGACCAATTGTGACTTCTCTCACAAGCATCTTTTTGAATTCAAGATGGAGCAAAGGAAATTGTGGTAAAGTGTCTTGCTCGAAGACACAAGTGCCACAATTTCCTCACTGGGCTTAAACTTTAACCCCAACCTGCCCAGAATTTTAAATCCACCAGAATTGGAAGGATTTTGGAGGATTTGATAAGATAAAACCCAGGTACTACATTTTTGGTCAAGCCTTAAGAGGTGCCAAGAATAATTCGTTCATTGTTTTGGCCCCCCCCAAAAAAATTGTTTGTCTCTGGTCAGACTGATGTTCCGCAGTTGATGCAGTGACGCGGCTTTTTTTTTTTTCACCAGGATTGGATCATACAGACAATTGTAGACACGTTGTCGAGTCATTTGACTAGACAAGTTTGATTATGATTATAAAGCTGTCAACAAACAATTTCGTATCCATAGTCTGCTATCATTGTTCAAGGTCAATCTCATCGGGATCTAACACCCTGAGTAAAAGATCGAGCTGCCCAGAAAAATGTTGGGGCAGTGCAGCAATAGAGGGCGCAGTTGCAGCTCTCGTACCAAAGACATAAAGATTGACTCGCATGTCTGAAATCGACATGCACGCTGACCAGGGATGAAAGACTTTTTGGGGGACCTTTCTAGTAGAGACTATTGGAAGATAGCAAAAGTGCTAAAAGAGCTAAAATTGGGAGTGGAGTTGGGTCTCAGACATCGATAACACCCGCACAATCACGTCACTCTACACAGATTGTTTTATTTCATAGCAATAAATTTATTTTCAAAATTCAGTAATTAGTTTAATGCTGACATTGCGTCCGTGATGAAAACTGTACTAGTGAAAAACGAAAACTGGGAAGATTTTCTTTCACTGTGTCATTTTGTTGTGAGCTGCATCATACTTTCCAAAGATGTATTTTAAATTGGCCACTTTCTGGATTGTAATGTACTTTTTGGCAGTCATTAAACTTGTCTCTTTGTGTGTCATCTTAGAATCTTCCAAGAAAGTTGATCAAAACATTTCTTCTTCTGAGGAACTCTTGACAAAAACCATGCCAAGAAAAAGAACGAGGGTTTCATCTGCACTCCAAACTAGGTGGTGCAGTTCTCCTGAATTGCTGCTTTCCCTGAGGCATTTACTGCGGAATCTCAAGAATTTTGAATTTTTTTCCTCTCCCAACAGACTTCTAGTTTGACTGCCAAGTTCACTTTTCTTGGAATTTTGGCGCACAGCCAAAGAAAAACACAACAGAAAGTTGACACATCATCCCCCCCCCCCCGGAAGTTGCAAATTATGGCATGAGTTCAGAATAATTGAGTGTTTTCTCAACAGGATGTGAAGGCGTTCTTCAAGGTGGCGGCCAAATACCCTCCTCACAAGGAGAGATATTACTAGCATCTCTGAGAAACAGTTGGTGCGGCATTAGATGTTGACCCCCCCTTAATGAATGGCCAACTCACTGCACTGCTGCCAACTAACTGTAGTCAGTACTAACTTGGAGAGCACTATGCCCTGCAGTCAGAGCAAAGGAAGGATACTTAGTTGTGTCGAGACACCTTGTTCAATTCAGGCAATTTCCAGAAATCCTGCATGTCACATGCCAAAGCCATTGACATAAAAGTGAAATTCTCAGTGGCACTATTTTGATTCATTTACTCACATTCAAGCCAAATACTGTCAAAAAATCCTCAGCCACCTTGGACGACTTGTAACACTTTTTGTTCCAACTTTGAAGTGAACTGGATAAAAATTGAATTGTGAAAATAGAAAACACTTCAATGTGACTGAAACAAGCCTGGCATATACTCTCTAGCATTCCACGTATAGCATATTTTCATTGCAGCTCACGCATGGACAAACCATACAGTATCATGACGGTATGATAACCAAACCATAATCCCCACACAACTCTTTAATACCCTTCCAAATTCACCAAAATTCCACAAAATCAGTGATTGATTTCTCTACATTCAGGGTGGTATAGAGTACCTAAGTGTGACACCATTTGAACCAGAGAGTGTAGTGCAAATGGAGTACATGTGCATGTTGGTTCACACGTTGGTTCTCGAGCTAATGCCTTTCACAGGCATAATTGTGTATGTGACTTCGGTACTCTATCGCCCTGGGATTTTTTTTGTAATATTGACGTGATTTTTTTTTCTAAAGAATGTGTCATGTCGTTTCTGGACAATGTGGAATTTTGGTGGATTCAGACAGGACCCCGGCAATAATGCTTAACCCTAACAGTCCTCAATCCTCCAACAGGTGAAGGATTGAGGACTGTTAGGCTTCAGGAGTTCAGGACTCGTACAGAATGATTGCCCATCATGGAGTCTAATACTCGGCTGAATAACACACTTTTGGAACCTTGACTCATCTGGGGCCATCTTGTGATGAGTTCCATGACCGCAGGACAATTGCTGCAAAACTCACCATTGTGTCCATTTCCCATTGTCTTTGCCCTAACAACAGATGGAGATCTTTCCATATTAAGACCATGAGCAAAAAAAAAAACCACTCTCGTTGGCCAGAATGCGTAAGCCATGCAAACTCAAGTAGTCGTCACAGAATACCTGCTTTAGACATGGGCTAATTTTGGAAGCAAACGAAATATATCAGGATTGTGTAACTAGCCTGGGAAATGAGATGGCTGCAGACATATGCAGCAAGGTATGAGACGGAGAGAACCCCTCCTGCTTTGTGTTGGTCATTGTCTCGCAGGAATCTGGGGAATTCCTTTCAGACATCTTTGGGGGGGGATGTGTTAAGTAACAGTAGTCTGGAATGTGTATAGGGATTGGACATGTTGGGGGGTACCCCTCGGTCTCATTTCTTGCTGGGTATAGCTGCACAGATTACTTCGTGTTGAACAGAAGTTAACAGCCTGACCTTATATACTTGACACCGTATGGACAGGTGGCGGAAACCAATTAATTCTTTTTTTGTAGAAGGCGGCTAGTTTTTGTTAAATGTTTGATGGGAAACTTGCAGACAAGTTGTGACAAAGGGCTGTTGAGAATCGCTCAGGAAGTGTTAGTGAGAAGGATTTTGAGCCACTTTTACAGTTTCAGCTTGTGAAAGAGCTGTCAGAGGACAGTCCTTGGGGGAAAAATGGAGGTACTTTGGGGAAATTAGATAAGTTTGCTCGCACTGACTGTCAATTCATGTACATGTAGACACAGCATTGCCCACAGCATGCAAACACATACAGTGGTACTTTTAGAATGCACAGTTGCACATGCATCTTCCTGTAGATGTTGTTTTCCATCTGATGGCAACATTTCTCTGTCCTAGTACATCAGTGTTTGCCTGATCTGCTTAGCTGGATAAGCATTTGTCCAAGCGTGATGCAATAGACTGTGGGAATGACCAACAGGCATCCCACATTGCATTGCAGTAGAGACTGGCTCCCTTCTTGATATGAGGCATGCTGTCCGCATTGCATGAAAGTGGCATCCAGAAACCAGACATGCACTAAATTTATCATTTAACATTATGCAGCATTTCTTGTATGTAGTATTTATAACATTACACAATGTTAATACAGTGTGAAGACCAGTAATCGAGTTTTGATTGGTGAAGGAGCTTATAACCTGTCACATGGTTTGGGGGTACCGCTGTAAAAAATTCACCAAATGCAGGAATTTGTTGAGGTCTGTTCTAACATGAAGTGCAAACTCCTCAGTGTTGCATTTTTGCAACTGTTCTCACAGATATTGTTTTTGATATCAGCCATTGTACAAAGATTTCAAAGTCTGTGTTTTAAATTTGAAGGCATACACGTGCCTTTTCAGAATGACCCATTACTTACTGAGCAGTATCATTATGCATGACTGTATATGTAGCAATGGGCATTATCTTTAGAAATTCATGTAGCTGACAGTGAAACACATGACTTCCTGTCATAACCTTAACTCGTCACAACTTGCAGTCAGAGCTTTGGACAAATTTACACAATATTGCCATATGTATGAGATATGAATGCAGACACATGGGAACAGCAGTTTTTCCGGGGATTTCCTGAGGAAGAAATGGGGAAATTTTAAAATACATGTCCCAATGCCATTTTCAGTGGAAAGCTTTAGGACAAGCGATTTGACTTGAGTAATCTGCTTCCACAAAATGAGAGTCAGACAGCCAAGTCCTCTTGTTTCAGAGAACTTCTTCAATTCAAAGCCACAATTCCCTCAGCATAACCTCTTCAATCTGCTCTGTCAGATATCCTCCAAGATTAGCCAGAACATCAGCCAGACAGTACTGCTTCATTGCTGTCTTCAGTTTTATTGAAATCTTATTGCTGCTTTGTGGGGCGACTTTACTCTCATCTTGCGACTGCAGGTTACACGGCTTTTATTTCTCACAAATTTTCCTTCTAATCTATTGCTTTTTTTTGGCCTTTTTTTTTTCGAACAGGATGTTGACAGATTCTTGGCGACCCTTTGCAGTAAGACTGTCAGCAACAACTAGTAAGATAACGACAAATTCACACATAGTTTCACATGACAACATTCCATAGTTTGGAAAGAAAAAATCTAAATTGGAAGATAATGACTTCCGTGGCTCTGAGCAGAGGTGTCAACAAGTTCTGGGCGGTCTGATCCTGACATATGCAATCTTATCATTTTCTCCATCCCAAACTTTGGCGAAGAATGTCAGAATAGCTTCCTTTTCCTGTGTGAAGTAACTTGGACAAGTGTGAATCTGCCTAGGTACATTTGAGGTCATCGCAGGTTTTTCAAGGATTGTTTTGTTATTTTTCAACAAATGCTAGAGGCAAAAGCAAGGTACCCATCAGAATTGTACTCAATGAACACATGTACACCATTATTTAAAACAAAACTACCAAAAATGTTTCCGTCCAGAACTTCTTACAAAAAGGGACAATTGCAACGGTTCTTGCAGTTTGGCACTGTGTACATAATATTTTTGTATAGTTAATGTGAAGATGAGTGGTGGTAGCATTACATATGATCTGAAACAAGAATTTTTCTCCGTCCAAAGACATGAAGTTATATATATAGTGCCTTCAGGCTTTTAATTGAAACATAGGCCGTTTTCTAATACTCGACTTGGGCTCCGTCTCAGGCTTCAACTGTTTTTTACTTCCTGTCTTTGAGGTTGTAAGCGCAATAGTAAGTCTGATAGTGGCACAGAACATCAAGTAAGATGCAAAAGAGCCAAATATTACATGACAGTACTTCAATTTAAGTTAAACGCTTCAGACCCACAATCGGGGATTGGTTTCCTACACGAAGCCTGAGACGGAGACGAAGTCGAGCATTGGAAAACGGCCATAAAAAAGTTCTACCACCTGATCGCTAGAGGGCGCTGTTAGCATGGTCTGTAAAATAAACCTTTGGCTCTCTTGACACAAGACCTTTGTCTAGAATGAGTGGAAATGCTTGCACGAAATTTTGATTAATTTATTGGTTTGAAATTGTATATGTGTATGTCATTTCTGAACACTTTACAAACCAACCTAAGAAACAATATATCCCACATTTTGCTCCATTTTTACTGAAAAATTCTGTTTCCTGTAAATAAAACAACTAAACATCCAAACGATCGGAATGTACATTGTGCGGAGATTCAATTTACTGATGCTGATCTTTTGTCAGGTGTGCTGTACCTATAAAAGACAACTCATTCATTAAGGTATCAAAAGCAGAGATTGGGTCATCATGTTTTTCCCAAGTCACAAATACCCAACTTTCATTTGTCTGTAAAACAAAAATTAGAAGCTCTGGAACTGAGATGAGAAAAAGAGGGGGGATAAAAAGCCAAAATTGGTCTGGATTTTCAAAACAACGAGTGTTTGCTTATGTTTTACCACTTCAGCACTTGACAGAGCTTGGTACTTAAAAAAGGCACCCAGTGGACCGCAGCAGGGTAGAGACTGCCCAATTTGGGCAGATCTTGGCTCCTGACCTAGCTTCTGTTTCCTCCACTTGTGATAACAGTCTAATCCGGGGACCACTTGTCTCTGGTTTGTTGGCGGTCGGGGCAGCCAAGGGCCAGAGCCCCTCAAGTGGAAAGGGGCTGGCCGGCCCGGATGTAGCGGATCGCTTGGGGTACTGAGTGATCGTTTCTTAAAGGCAGGCATTCCTGTAATGATTGCGGTCGGGCCTGATTGTTTTATGGCAACTTGTTCCTGAGGAGGACATGTGCTGTGATAGAAGAATGAGGGTGAGGGAAGGGGGACGGGGCAAGCAACTGGTCTTGGGAGAATCATTATAGGCTACGTACATGTACATGCAGCGAGGATTTGGGCAAAGACAGTTTCAGTGGTGTAGTTTCCTGACAACTTTGTGAGAGAAATACATCTTTATTAACAATCAGTGAAAATACAAAGCATTATTATCAGAATTTTTCTTTAAGCTTGATAAGATTTTGCTAACCAAAATCAGGCACGCGCTGCAAATTTGTCTGCATTGTGAGGTCAGTTTAGCTTTCGGCAATCCATTTCTAAACCACAAGTAGGCTCTGTTTCGATAATGGTTTACATTCTTACCCCATGCTTTAAGTTCCCATACCAAGCTGTTGCGGCTGTCCCAACAATTATTTATTCCTTGATTGATTCTTAACTCTTCTTCTTTGACACATGTCCTCACAGTAACCCCCAGCAATGACATTTGTCATTGCCTGCCATACTCGTTACCGTCTCTCGCCACTGTCATTACCATACCATTTTCCTTCACCCCATGGGGTGCAAATAACAACAATGACGATTGTTAACGTAAACACGATATCTGTGGGAGGCAACAGTAAACCAATTAGTGTAGTGCTCTTCAAGTTTTTAGGAAGCAGACTTGCTGTATGCCATTTCGTGAGGAGGGTGTATCGACTGAACTCTTGAAAATGTTAAGGGGCAGTACTCCTGATCAAAAAAAGTTTGACTTCAGGAATTTAGTAGGCAACTTCAAGGGAATCATTTCAGGCCAATTCACTTCACTATTTATGTCCAACTATAACTTACAGTCGTTCCTTTTATAGGTTAACACAGACTTGTTCAAAGTCATGATTTAAAAAAAAAAATTAAGTTTTTTTTAAAATGTGGTGGTTGCTGTTTACAGTCACATGAGGAATTTGAATGTTTCTGACAGCCAATAAAGGATCCTATTTCCACTTTACTTAATTATGAAAAAGCTTGAAACAAAAGAAAAACACCTCCTATCGGTGCCGAATGCCATTACTACAAAAAGACTTACACATTAGTTTTGATACAGCATTTCAGACAACATTGTGCAGACTGCCCAAAACGTGAACGCTGTTTAAGTCATCATGAGCTCCACCTAATCAAGTTTCTCATTCCATACCAAGGTAAATGGCACATGGTGAAGGAAGGAAAATCAGACAAGGGGGAGGGGGCGGTACATGTAGCTTCATGACTCACTGTGACATTTACAAAGCCTCCTTCAGTACCACAACCCACAAGTTAGACAATGGCGACCTGCGGCTAGAAAGAATCTGTGACTAAGAAAGAGTGCGGAGAAGTTGAGCCAGCGATGGCTGAACGTTGAAAGAAAGAGAAGAAAAAAAAATCAATGCAACGTTTCTCTTGGGGCCCATATACACTTGGTTAGTGTTAGGCCTCAGGGGAAACAGAACTGTCAAAAGCTAACTACAATCACAGATGTTTTTGGTGTATACGGTAATTAGTGACATTGTTGATTCAAGTCAGGTGGTGATGGCAACTTATATCCTGTCGAAACATCACGCACGTGCATACATGTCTCAATCTTTTTTTTTTAAGATGAGTTCAGGGGGTTTGGGCGGTTTGGAGTGTTCAAGACCATCAGTTTGGAAGACTAGACTTTTGATAAATGTTAAGGATGTTGAATTTTTGGGCAGAAATGGAGAGGACTCCGAGGTGTATCGGGGGGGGAGGTAATATTCCACATTTTCATTCATTGATCATGCCTGGAATTGTTTCTTTGGAGTTAAGAGTCCATCCTCTTCTACACCTTAACTTCTGTTTTTCAAATCTCTCTCCTCCCCCGCTCAAAAAAAAAATGTTTCAGCACTTAGAAAATACTGCCAGCCTTTGACGAAACTTGGTCCGAAATCCATTCTTGATCTGAGTCATCCTAGGCACCCAAAATCTCATTTCTCAACCTGGTTGATTTTTCTCTGGTGTTTGGGACCAAGTTCAGTATCTGGGTCTTATGTGGCCTGGTCTTCGTCACGTCAACTGGAATAGATGAAAAACATTCAGAAATAAATCTGGGCTTTGCCAGACCGGTAGAAAGACGGGAAGAGAAATGGAAGAACCACCTGTCATAATTTAAAGCAGTCTGTCCTGCAGACTTCAACAATTTCCTCATCAGTTGTTATCGCCGTACTGTCATATGGGCATTAGACATGTATATCTCATGAAACACTGAGTGGCACATTTAACCAACTGGGTTCATGGGTCCCCCCTGGGATGGGAACAGCCGAGTGCATTACTTCCTGAAATGTTCACAATTGCAGTTAAATCTCCCAAGGGCACGAGTGCTCGGGGTCACTTTCATGAAGCTGTTAAGGAAGCGCAGTGGCACATCCTTAATAGGTAAGTTGGTAAAAGTGAGATGCTTCTCCACAGGCAAGAGTTTTTATTGCTGTTGCTTTTTTATGGCTTTTCAGGAGATTCAACGAAGGGCACGTTTGGTGTGGTGTCAACTGAACTGTGCTTCAAAACGCATTAACTAATTAGCATTAGCATGTGGTAGAAACCTATCACCATGCACAGGCATAATCCATTCATAGCATCTGGTGAGTATAATACCGTAATTAAATCCTTAGACAAACACATTGCAAAACACATGCGATTCTCTGGCGTGTGTGCCCATTCGGCCTGTTCATCGATGCACCATGTCATGCGGATGCTGTACATCATATTCAGCTGCAAACTTCATGCAACGGCCGATTCAGCTGAACATTTTTGGAACGTGCATCATGTGCACACGGTGAGAGAAATCTCATAAGTCTGAGAAACTTCAGATGCGTACGCAGTTGCAGCATCTGCTTTGAGAGCGTGTGTGTAAATTGCTTCTTTACAATACTAGCATGTATCGCACTCAGGCGTACATGTGAGGCTCACGTTCCAAGCTGTTTAGGGGGCATGGCTAAATCACCAGTGGCAGTCGACCTATTGTTCTTGATCGATGCCCTGTTGATTTTATTTATCACATCATTGCAGCTTGTTCAGCAAGATTTCTGCTACACAGCTCTGGGTTATATACATGTAGATCCCGAATGCAGAGCTACATTCAGGATAGTTGAAGGACCCACTGTTATCTGCAAGGGGGAAGTGTGGTCCGTCAATACGCCCCTCGGTTTAGAAACATGCTTTGCCTTGTGAACTCTTCTTTTCAGAGAAATTTCTCATTTTGGCTCTCAACTTGAGCGGCAATGGTTCCACAGATCATGACCCAGCGCTATCAGTGTACGGCACGTTTGTGTCGCTGAGTATCACATAACATGCCCTCTGGGTACTCACGAGTTTTCAGGTGCTTTGGGGGGGAAAGTGCCCAATATCCTGCCAGTTACTGTGTTGGCCAACTGGGCGGAAATTACTGAACATGACTGGCGCATGAATGTACCGGTACCTAACAATATCAAGTCATGAACATATCTGCCAACCAGAACTTCACACACTGCCCATAAACATCAACAGGTTATTAAGTTATTCGGTTTTAACCCGGGTGAGAGAATGGTACAGTAGGTGAAAAGCAGTTAAAAAGAACTGCTCTATTTTTTCTTTCCACAGTTTGAATATACATGTACATGTGACACCTGTCTGTTCTTTGTGGTTATTAGCTTTGTACAAGGATTTCTTCCACTTTCTACAAATAGTTTCTCTTTGGGGGAATTGGGGTTGGCAGTAATGTGCAAGCATGTGTTAATCAGTTCCGTATTACATCAGTTTCCAACCTGAATGCATGATTGACACAGGAATAATCCTTACTTCGCTGTCATCCACTTTGGTTGGGTTCCATTGACAAGCCATCATGCAAGTAGCATATTGGCAGCCGTGGTTCTGCTCTAGACAATTTCAGGAGAAAGAAACATTGACATTTATTGCCTATTTCCAAAACATGACCCGAGGTGATAAAGTCCTTAACTGGTAGGGCCTGGAAGGTCTATTCACTGCCAAAAAAGATAACGAAGACACGCCAGGAAATTCAGTTGTATCTAGCAATTGTAACATTACCCCAGTTATTTTACTTTCAGTAAAATGTTCCCAACTTTTGGAAAGAATTTGCCTAGAAGTTAATAAGCAGCTGATACTCTGCCAACTTGGGTAATAACTGTTTTCTTTATTTTTTTTTAATCTAGTTCCCCAGGAACAGAAAAGTAAAAACTCTGTCAGAACCACACAGTCAGCAGAATGTGGTGCTTTTTGTCAAGTGTTTGACAACAGCCATCCAAAACTGATTATGCTCGTGCCCTGCCTCAACGGACAAAACAATCCACAACAAAATTAAGAAACCGAGTCTCAAGTTGCTACCTCAACTAAACTCATGGCTGTCTGAACTTCTTGGGAGGCCTAAAAAGTGTGTGCTGATACAATAATCACAGCAGTCCCGTTGGGGGTTATTTTATAAAATGTGTGGGAAATAAAAAGCACCTTGCAACAATCCAGTCGCAGTCTTACCCAAGTTTGGAGTATTAGAATTCGGACAAATCACTGGAGTTGCACTGGAACAAATTGAAGTTGTCACAACCCAGACTAAGTTGGTCACAGCATCATTAACGGGAGTCATTTACCCGAGGGCGACATAGCTTGTGGTGCGTGTAGCATGAAGGCGAGGCGAAGGCATCACGGCAAAAGTGAACGGCCCAGTCATGAACTCGGCAGGACAGCATGTGCACATGCATGTTGCTGGTGGTAACATACATTGTAAATCAGTTTTCACATATAAGCTGTTTATTAATCCATGAGTCCAGGTGAAAAGTCTGGATAATCCATTTATGTTACACACAGGTCTCCTATCCAGCATGTTTGGGGACAGCTAATTTCCCAGACTTGGATGAATTATTGAGGTAGGCGATAGTGAAACATTCACAACTTTTGCAAATCCGCATGATACTGAACTCAGGCCGACTTCGGGTGCGTCATTTATAGGCTAGCCTGCTCCAGCAGGCTGTCTTGTTTGGAACACGACAAAGGGGGGCGCTCTATTTGCATACTTTTCGGCAGGAAGATGCGATTTTCTTCACATAAAGGCCCAAGTTGTGACAAAACTGAAAAAAAAAAAGACACAGATAAAGCGAACCCTGGCCTTTCATTATATAGGTTTACCTTTAAAACAAGACATCATGAAATTTCCGTTTAATCAACCGTCATCCAAATCTTGCATATTCAAGCACTTCACAAATTTATCGTAAGAAATGACTAATTAACTTGATTCAAAGAATGTAACTTCAAAAGTTGTTGACAAACAACAGTTCTGTTACTTCCTCTCATTCTACTGCAGCACAGAAATTCACAACACACTCTTCTGTGTTCAAGTGTATCAACATTTATTCACATTCTGGATAAATTCCCCAAATCACTAAGTGCACCGTGAGGTTATTTTTTTGACACAAATGGAATGGAGATTTCAAAGGGTGGTCTAATCCTAGCATTGAAGTTTGCCTCGTTTAGATATGTGGCTTTACCTTTTTATTTGGTTTATAGAAGGGGTTTCATTTTCATTGCATCTTGTCAGGATATAAACTTTTTAAAAGTTGTTTTGTTTACTTATTTACAGGTGTCTTATACATCATCACAGCAATGCTCATGTCGTGAACAAATTTCCCCTCAAATCAGATGTTGTGTTTCCTCTGTGTGTGTATTTAGTAAACATGGACGATGTTCTTCAGTTCCACAAAATCAAACTTTCAACAAATTTCATCATAATCCAGAACACAAATCAAAGAATTGAAAGAAAAAAAAAAGTTCTCAGTCTCCAAGAACACAGCTTGAGCCAACAGAGCTTCTCCATCTGGTAACACCTATGCAGATCCCATTTTACGAGCCTCTTCAAAGAACTATTTCAAAGCACCAATTTACCTAATAATGGGCCAATACTTACACCACCCACCCAACGAGTCAGGCACCGAACACGTAAAACTGACTGCAAATTTTACCAGATTGACATTTACTACTTCCCGACAATAAAAAAAAGGTGAAACCACTTCTAAACTTTGGAGATTACCCTGAAGGTAGAAAGCATTTCCTTTTTCTTGAGGAAAGGGCAGACTGACCTTGGCACAAACGGGACGTTGGCCACCTGTGTTGGCAATTTTTTTTTTCACCATGATGTCCATTTTCTATCTGGTACTCACATTTGTGGACTAAATAAATGTCTTGAAAATTATTAAACAGCATTTGATTGTAAAAGTGTGAGGTTAAATGTTAGAAAGGCTGGAATGCATGCGGCAGGAAATAATGTGCCATGTCTACACTCCCCAACCCTTGAAGAGTAGGGTTTGTGGGCCGCAGAAGTGTGGTACCACGGTCTACAGATGGGAAGTCACAAACACGATCAGGGTCATGAATGGAAAGCTGGTTGCTGAGAGTGCGGTGTAATAGTGTCCCTGAGCAGGCTATATTACCCCTTTCAGAGGGTCTCCTCTCCTGGAAATGAGTACCATTTCCTGCTTAGCATGTGCCATGTCCCAAAACAGGGTACTGGTATTTCTAATAACTCTTCTGTGTCTCCCTCCACCAAGAAGTGGGTACAAGCTTATGGGCAGCTTGCCCTGTGTTGTGTCCCTGAGAAGGATGTTTTACCCCTTTCAGTGTCTCCATGCAGGAAGAACTAGGTTTTTCATTAAGACTGTTTTCTTGCAAATGTTACAAAACTTGCTTCATTTCTGAAACTGTAAAACATTCAGACACCTTTGAGATATAACCAGTACAAGCCCCCCCCCTCCCCATGCTGGGTCAACAGCCTGCCGAAGTTTGAGTGAAAAGCAAAAACATGAAAAGAGAACTTTTTATCCTTGCCCTTACTATGAAGTCTTGACTGCCCAGTCAGGCAAGGGTACAATGTACTCAAACGACCCATTTATGGTGACTTCTACACCAAGGATATCGCACCACCCTGCCGAAAAAAAAATATATGTCTCAAGACTGATAAAACAACACAGCCAGATCTGTAAGCCTCCGTAATCACCAATGGGCACTCCTCCCCCCTCCGCCCTCCCCTGGGAGCCCTTAAAACAAATTGCCGGTAAACGGCACTCAACTCAGGGCACATGCAAAATACTAAGCTCCCAGACAGAAAAATATACAGGTGACGAGTGAGGCCACTTCCCAGCTGGACTTTCACTGCATTGAATGCCACTATGTAGTGGCGATGAATAAGTCACGAAAGGCACGTACATGTACATGTGTGTCACATAGGGGGGAAAAAGTCACAGGTTTTTGGGCCAAATCAGAGTGATAAACTACGGTGTGTCATGCATTGCGTGTTATGTCTGCACAACCAACTCTTCTGAGGCTCAGCCTTCACTTGAGAAATGCTCACCCAGTGTGCAAAAACTGGTGTGAAAGTAAAAGATGAAAGATAGGAGCAGGTGTAACGAAACTGAAGAGAAAAATGACTCCTAAAAGATGAATGAACAGGCAATGGGACAAGGGCTAGTCTTGATAAGTGGAAAAGGAACAATAAATGTAATATTATGCCTTCCTCAACTGTGTTCCACACAGCTGAGGGGGGGAACTCCAAATGTGTGTACATGTATTTGGGGGAGAGGATTGAAGGAACAGTGTCCCCTTGGCATCCATCAACAATCCTGGCCAAAATGGTCGGGACGCCTTGCAATAAGCATACCCTCCCTGGCTGGCCAACTCTCCCCCCCCCCACATCAATGCTGTTATTTGGAGCTGAAGTACAGACTATGCAATGAGAAACAACATGGAGAGGGGGGGGAGGGGCCCAATGAGATTTGGCTGGGATGATAGCAGTTTGATGCACGTAACATTACTGCCTTTTTAAAGGCACCCATGATCTTTAGAAAAGACAAATAAGTTGATGTCTCACAAACTGGGCGCAGTATTAGTCAGAAGATGCACACATGTGAGCAACACATCCTTATGTTCTCTTCAACATGACGAGGAGTGGGAGGGAGGGGCTTATGAAAGGAGGGTGGAGGAGGAGCCTATTTGAACTGAAAATTGAACACAAGACAAAACTGTGCTCATTGACCATTATGCATTTCAAGATGGTTATTTGTTCATTCTCGAAAAGTCCATCTTGTAATGAAGGAGGCAACTATGCGTAAACAGCTATCCAATCTGTCCACACGAGGGTTGTCGATATACAATGCGGTTATTTGCCCATTGGCACATATGTCGACACATCGAGCGCACACCAAAGACGAGGATTTGTTCCAGAGCGGACACCCAGACGGTCCAAATCCTGCTGCGATATTGGGTTTCGCACCCAGACTTACTTAGAGCATTCACCCGCGAAATATGCCGCCGGCGCGCTCTGCAACCTGGGAAAACTTCGTGGGAATTGCACAATAAGTAGACAAGATAGAATAAGAAGGGTTTGCTCAGGATTGCAGGGAGGTGTGCCAGGCCAGGATGGCGAGTGATATCTTCTCATCTATAAGCAAAACCATTTTGTTGGTAAAATGAGGCCACTAAGATCTAGGTCAACCTGCTTCCAGCGGCATGCAACCCAAAGATCTCCTGTTACTTTCGTCATGATTTGTGAATTTCCAACTACGCTAGTCGTGATCTATTGATTTGGCAATGAAGAGTCGACTGAATTAAGCAACATGGTACACTTACATGTAAAAGTAATCTATGTACATGTATCTTCCTACCTGACATCCTGAAACCACATCATATTACAAACTGAAAAAGAACCTTGCACTAAAATCACAACAAAAATTAAATTGTTAGATCAGGGGATCAAAGAAGCTCAACAGGAAACCCTATTAAACCCTTACAAACCTACTGTCAGATTCTACAGCTTTGCCAAAAATATGTAAGCATGTAGTTCAAATCACTTTTTCCCAATTTGGAGTAAAGATGTGTTTGTAAAAATTCTTCACACAATTTTCCAACAAACTATTGAACTCTACTTATCTTAATGGTGCAGCAATTTTCAAAATTCCTGACATAATTTTGGCCTTCATTTAAATGACCTCAATTGACAGAGCTTACATATACTATGTACATGTATCTGCAATCCACACGATATGTGTTATGGGTTGACACTAGTGCATAATAACATGGCACAGAGAAATATGTGAGGGGGAAGATCCCCCAATCCAAGGAGGGTGGGGTCAGCCAGATATCATAGGGATACAAGAATATGAACAATCCACGCAAACTTTCCATCTGGTTGTATATGACTACACGCCCTCAACTGTCACCCCGTGCAAGGTTGAAGACATGGGATATCCCTCCCCCCCAAAAAAAAGTGGTTTGCCTCCTCCCCCACCAGAGAAAATCTTAGTGGCATCCATGATTGTGGATTGGTAGAAAAGTGGAAAATCCCTCTCTAGTCAAACATGGAATGCACATTTGTAATCTCCTTCCAATTCCTTTCAACTTCATTTTGAAAAAAAAGAAGAAAAGTTGTAAGCTGAAGATCACCTTGTGGGGATACTTTTTGTAAAACAGCAGTAAATTATTATTCAATAAAGATTTATATTGTTGTCCCAAAGTCTCATATTTCTTCAAGAGAGAGATCTTAGCGTATTTCAAGCTTGTCAAGTTCAGCCCAAAGGTCAATCGGTGACACTTGTATGGCATGTTTACATTAACAAAGTATGCAACAAAAATGACAAGGAATTGAGAGAACAAGTTTGAGAGAACTTTCTTCTGAGTTTTCACTTATTAGTTTTCAACTTGACAGGACACATGAAAGTGAGAAACATAGTCGAAACGGGGGAAAACTGCTTTCCTGGAGAGAGACACTGAAGACTTTTAATCTCATCCCTTTGAGGCAATTCCAGAATGAATTTGTGAGTTGTGGTTTGACATTTTCATGACTTATGAAGCTTCAGCAGGCTGTTATTTGGCACAACAAATCACTGGCATTTGTCCATGCGGTTGGTAACATGCCAACATACCAGAAAATTTCAACAACCAAAATAAAACCACTATCTACCCTCACATGTGATAAGCTAATAGACAGGTAATGTAGAAGTAATGGCAGTCTGAAGATTGTTCCATTTTGAAAAAAAAAAAAAGCAAATAGATAGTTCAGAATTTTACATAAGCTGCTCATATGAGCTAGAGGGCTGCTGAAAGTAATGAATGATTACAGTGTAATGGCTTTCATGATTTCAGGAAACAGTACTGCCACAAGGTATTAACTTTACGTGTTTGCACTGTGGATTCAGAAATTCTCCCACAGGGAACTGCCTGAGGCAAGGGGCTAATCACCCCTCTGTCATAGACACTTGATTTCCGATTCAAATCCCTGGGAGCTCCCAGAGAGCTGGGGAGCAATGTCTGTGCATTGGCAGTGGCTTCCTAATCTCTCTTGACAAATGGGTGGTGGGGAGGGAATTTCATGTGCTCCCCTGTTGGGGGTCACGAAAACTGTGTTCTCCCCGAACCGTGTCTCGGGGTCGGGCCACTAGGACTGGGTCAGTCACCCTTTCATCGAGTTGGTGGTGGTTTGGGGGAAGGTGGGTGTGCATGTGTGAATTGGATGCGGAATTTTTTTTTCAAACTGCGTCATGACTTTCGGGGGTGGGAAGTGGGGGTGGGTAGGATTGAGATAACAGCCAACGAGATGGCCTTGGGATTGGTTTAGGGGCCTGGGGGTGTTGGGGGGAGGTACTGGTCCGGAGGCCAGTCACCCTGGCCTTGGCTGTGGATACCTAAGGGAACAGGAAGTCATGGTCTAGGGTCAAGCCAAACTGGGCTAATATGCAGCAGCGGTCACTTCTGTAATGGTTAAGGAAAGGCGGGGTTGGGAGGAGGATGTGGCATAAGGTGCTGCTGACACAGGGAGTCCAATAGCTATTGGAACTGCATCTTGAGACCAACAACACTCAACGTATGAGGTCTTCGATCAAGCAAAAAAGAAGACGAGATGCTAAGGCCGTTTTCCAATACTGCACCATTAAAACCCACCTCCACTCTCCCTATGGCCACTCCCCTACTGCCAGAAATAATCCTAGCCAAGCCAGTACACTGCACAGATTTAATTCATCACACCTTGTATTCTACCTTAAATGAAAGCCTCCAAAAAGGAAAACTAGATCTAATTGTGTCATAAACTGACTCTACCCACAGCGCTGCTAATGAGAGAAATTTCTGTGTGAGGTGAAATAGCTTAAAGCCAACAGAGCATGGTTTTCCTTTGCCAAAGTGCGATGTCAATTCTAGTGGCTCTTTTAGCTTGATGGCAACCTGAAACATAGAGAAAGGTTCCTTGCTCTATCCTGCCTGGAACACAGCCATCTTGAAGTTCAACAGGCATGCATTCCCCACCCCTCTGCCACTCTGTCCTTGAGCACCTGAGCAGGAAAGAACTGACTTGCGCACGGGAAACCGCAGGTAAGTTGGGGGAAACTTGAGTCTGTCTGGGATCCCCCCTCCCTACCTGAAACTGAACAGCCGGGGGGTCAACAAAACTATGCCAACATGGGTGAGGGGAAGGAGGGGCCAAATTGGGAGGACAGAGGGGCGCTGGGGGACTGAAATATGATACTCTGGCCAAGACTTGCTATATCATGGGTCTGGGGAGGTCGGCTGAAACTGTGTCAGGTGAGCTTTTCTTGAAGAATTTACAACTGATCACAAAAGTGGTGAAGAAAAAGAAAAAGCTGCAGAGAACTGACCATTTAGTGATCTGCATAAGGAAGAAAATAATGTTTGGTAAAGCAGTACATGAACATTTCTGCCCAGTTAAGAACTAGAGTTTGAATAAAGATTGATGATGCTGGATTTTTTTGGTTGATCCTAGTTAGAAATGCCCCATCAAGTACATGTAAACCATAGCCATCTTGATCTAAGAACCAGTTTCATATTTTCTGTTACAATAATTTTCATCTAATACAAAAAATTGAATTCAGGCATCTTTTTATAATTGAGGGTTTTTCGAATTCAGTGTATTTTTAGAATTCTATCTTGCTAGTGTGTGGCAAATTGTTTCCTCAATGGAGGATTCCGGATTGTTAAGGTTCATAAAAATTAACAAGTTTACAAGCACTTGGAAATTTTAAATCGTAACATCTGTTTGGAATTTTGTGGAAAGAGTTCCAATCAAATACTTGTGCCAAACTGGCTGGCAGCCAAATCTAGGTGAGGGCCAACTTTTGCAACTGAGCAGCATCAGCGATAATAACCGGTGGGCTTTGGGCAGGAACTCTGGATGGCGCTGCTCAGCTCATGCATATGCCTATGGAAAGTAGCCGAAACCACTGGCCAGAGATTTCTATAGGCACATGAGTTACATGTATTTCAAGCTGTAGCCATGACTTGTATGAAACCATACTTATGACAGGATGGACTTGTTTGCAAACATTAGGCCCTTACTGTAAATAAATAATACTCACTGTTCTTGACATAAGTTTCAGCTGAATGAGCACAAATGTGTAGCATAAACTCGGGTACAGAGGAGGAATGACACTCTTTAATTCCTGTTCTACAATTTTTACAGAGTTGGAGCACATGGCTCTCATATTGGTTCAAGCAAAATTTCCACTGAAGAAAAAGTATGACTCACTCTAAAGGTTAAAATACAAAATGAAATTTGTGAAGAAAGTTAAGAATGCTGCGTTCCTGGTTTGTAATGCTCACGCTGCACTAGCTTTTCAAACAAACGAACAACCCGACAAACAAACAGACAAACACACAAACAAAAACCCACTGCATATAATAACGCCAGGCTAATATGACCAATGGTATAAGTCTTGTTCCTTATCACAGAAAAGATCAACTGAAAATTCAGACACAATCCACGCTACCAGGTAAAATCTTCCAGTCCATGTCTGGTTTTCAACACTTTGATGCCATTCCCAACACCCCCCGCAGCAAGAAGGGGCAGGATTAACAAAATTATTGCTTGGAAACAAAACTTAGCTTAGTTTAGGAAGCTACGTCAATGATCTGAACAATGGGATTAGGTGTTACCGCTGTGACCGACAAGACCAAAGGTGCAAACTCTGTGCTCGTGGCTCTGCTCTCTGGACCTCAAAGGTGGTTCTAACTTTTCATCAATTACCTGTTTTAGGTTATAAACTCCAGAAGTCGTTGGCACCACGGTGGAAAAAAAATCATGGCCAGCAATAACTCTCTTCACAAACATTTCAAACGGGAGTCAGTTGTGTTTACAAGAGGCAAGAGATGAATGCATTCTGGGGCAGAAGGGAGAGGGGTGAAATAGTGCAATGCCAATTTTTATCCCTGAGTGGTTCTGAAGTTGGCAGACAAGAAAGCATTTCATTTTCCACTTTGGTTTCACCGTATCACGAACTGGGCTCATCTACGAAACAAAATGCGACCAGCCGTATCAGGCAACTAATTCTGCTGTTTCAGTGAGACACAAATGTGTATCACGCTTTATCTTCATTCCGTAACACAGACATCCGACGAGGAAATTGAAGGCATTGAAATAGTTGGTATCCCAACAACAAAGAGCAAGATAACTCAGTTGATCAACTGTCTTTACTATATTTAAGGGATTAGTGGTTCAAATCCTGTTCTTGTTCATCTCTGACTCTGCATTTAGTGCAAAAAAGTGCACTTCTCAGGATAACTTGTTTCGCTGGCTATGGAGATTAAAGGTAAGACGATGTCAAAGTGAGAGGAATGCCAGGGAGGCTGATTTTGGAAGTCTTACCAACTCAAAGGGGCGGGATGCTTTTCAAATTGAATATCCTAGACGAGGGGTTACGGAGAAATAGGATGTCTTGAACCCAGGCATCTGGGGCTGGTTATACTGAACTTCAGGCACAGAAAAGGATTGGCTCTTTAAAGTCAGGTTCGATATTGCTAGCAGCTTCAAAATAGCTGCTCAGCAGAATTGAGTAGAAAGTGAAATTGATGGGGCACCAGCCACAAGCACGCAATACATGACAATCTGAATTAGCTAGCACCCTACACTCGCCGAGCAAATACATGCTTGCTCAGGAAATCTGTCTGCTTAGCAGTTGAGATCTAAGGTCTCTCGTCTATCTCCACTTCCATAAGCAGAAATTGACCTAATTCCTTAGTAGTTGCAACTAGTATGCAGAGTAAGAAACTTTGGCGGGAAGCCTACTACTGCTAAGAAAACATTTTCTCTGCTAAGCACATTTTGTGCACAGTTGCTTTATTAAATTGTTAAGAAGCTTTAAGAACAATGTAAACTTAGTGAAGCAAATATACGTGTAAATGTATGCTTTGTGATTTTGTTGGACTGGTAACTTGCTTTCTTGCCAACTAAAATGCTTCCACACTGTATCGGTATGCTTTAAGTATCTAAATCACAGATTAAGGAAAACCTGCTCTATGCTCAAATCATATGAATAACATAAGCTGTTTAGAGTGCAGACTAGTTACAGTATGTGAGTGCTTTGAAGTTTGGTGAAATTTCTTCAAGGAGATTTCCATGTCAAAAAAAAAGAGGAAAAAAAAAAGAGGAGGGCATGGCTTTCTGGGATGAAAACCCAAAACATGAACTGTTGGAATGTAAAGATATGAAATCATAGGAAGGTGAGGACGGACGGATAGGCACATCTGGGGATGAAAGGTGTTAGTTGCTCTATCCTGACAAAACATGGGCAGTCACGAATAACAACAGTTTACAGACCCCATGGGAACCTGACTCAGAAATGTTCCACCCACATCCTCCCCTTTTTTAATCCAGGGTGAATTAAACATTGGGTTGGGAGAAGGTTTGTGAGACCTGTGACTGGAAATCTTTCCCCTCGCTTGGACCATTCCTCGATCTCGATTTTTGAAGTTGAGTTTCTGGTTGTAATTCCATACATGAAACATTCTTGCTTTGCTGTCTGTCTGACTCAAATGAGAAAATGATGGCATCTGTAGACTCTTTTCCAGCAGTTTTTCAACCTTGGGAGTAACTCAATTAGTTATCAGGCTTTAAAATGTTTCTTTTAAATTCTGGTGAAAAATTTGAATATCTTTATTCTGCTCTGCTCCCCAATCATGTAAACAAACAAACTAGGTGTCAGAAACTGGAGAGAAAGTGGACGGGCAGGTTTACAAAAATAATGCCCTTGAAAATTCAAGTCTTTCATTCAATAAATATGACTTTCTATAAGACAAATTCTAGTTTAAACTTTACTGACACATTTCATAAGTCTCTTTTCCATGACTGATTAATAGTTGAGTGTAGAATAATTCGTAGGCATGCATTGTCTTTCCGTGTAAATAACTGTGGCCTGTACCAAAGCTATCACTTAATTTTAAAAGCTAAATTCACTACCAGAGCATAAATTTGTTTTGACCCACTGGCCTAATTTAGTCACAGGGTCACAATGCTTTTTTATTTCTACACAGAAACAGCTGCTATTTACATTACTGCGGGGCCAAAATATGGCGAGGGAGATCAGTTTCAACAAGCGATTCCTTTTCCCAAGTCTGATCCACTGACCGTACTCATACTTGACCGATTGCCGCAGCGACAGAGTGACATTTGATAAATCCACCGATTATCGCGTCATTCACGCCATATTTGAAATCCCTGTCTGTGAGGTTTTATAAAAAGCCTGGGGGGAGAGTTGGAGGGGTTTGGGGGAGGTTGCGGGATTAACGGACCCTATGACAGAGAAGTGCTCTCGCACGTTCATCAGCGGACAGTGCCCTTTGAATGCAAGGAGGAAAAACTTTCAGGGAAATGATAAGTTCATCACCTTGAATAAGTGATATAACAATATATCTACATGTAGCTATGCAGTGCCAAACTTTTTAATGAGTCTTTCATGATACAATCATTGCCCATAGTTTGATACCGATGCAAACATCAGTACTATTGAGCAAGGCACTGAGGACTGCCTTGCAGTGAGACTTAATGTAAACACATACCTTTTGGCAATTTTTATTTTAAATGTCAAAGTACCGATAGTTATAATATCAACAACAGGGAGGACAGCAAGTGCCTACCAAGAGATTACAGGATTCTCCTTGTATTTCTCGTAGTCCTTCCAGTTGAAAAAAGACAACTCTGTTTCAGACTCTAAAGAGTAAACACCCAAAAAAGGTAACCATTACTCAATTTGAAATACCTAAAATGATGTGTGAACCAGGTAAGGGGAATTCTGGGAAAAATGTCAAAAGGGCTCAGCTCAAGCAAGTCAAGTGAGGATGTAGAAAGTCAAGCCTTACACATATGGCATGATGGACAAGCAATGTACTTGCATAGAGGGTTTGCATGATTGCTATTTTGCAGGCCAGTGCTTTTGTTCTAAAGGGTTTGCACAAGAGAGGTTTCCCTGTGGAACAAACAACTGCCCTGCAACATGGCTACCATGCAAAGCCTCTATATGAATGTGCATGAAGCTGCAAGGGGTACACAGCCTATGACTTTGGGCTCACTGGCATCAGAGATGACATGGAAAAACTTAAGATAAGGCAATCTTGGGGGACAGGTAGTTCTGTAACTGTTACCATCCGAGGGCAAAAGGTTTCAAATGAACAAGTTTAAACAGTACCTACCAACATTGGATTCCAAGAGAGTTGCTCCATCTTTGAGTATTAATTCATCATCTTTCTCAGTGTTGATTGCTGGATCACTTGTCTGGGAATGGTTCAAGAGATTTGTTATTTAATTTCCAAATATCTGACCGGCTCCAAATTTAAGTCCAATGATTGCTTAATGACAAAACAAGCTATGATTCTAGTATTTGAGTTGCCAAAAGAGTGAAGTTTTCCACTGGAAATGTTATGATTCTTTTTCATGGCCCCGAATCAAATAAAGATATGCAAGAAATTGCCACCTACAAAAAACATGCGTTTAATATCAATATTTGAAGTTTGTGGGCATAATGATTTTGAGGGATGCAAAAAGTCACATAATGATTGGGACTGAATGCAGCATTATCTTCACACAAACAACAGTGATTCAAAAAAGATGTGACTCGATGGAACTTTCAAATACAAGACTTTAAAACTTTCATGGTTCTGACAGAAGTCAAAGAAAGAGGTAAGCATACAAATCAGCTAATAAGGGGAAAAGTTACATATACATGCCTATCAGCAATACCCAGTTAAGCATTCCATACTGGAAGACATCAGAGAGTAGCTTACCTTGGCCCCAAATTTCTTGTGCTGGATCTTGAGCGTGTCATAGTCGTATGTTTTAAAGGGAGGAGGAAGTCCCGATCTTGTCTTGATGTCTGTTTTGTAATAAATGGGGAAAAAAACACAATAATCAAACTATTTTATATGAAAGTGTATCCTCAGTAGAGAGCACAACTCACAAGATGCACAGATCTGCGTAGAGCATACAGTAATTATACTGTCAACATCGGCCAACCCTCTGTAAAACTGCTGTATCCACTCAGCTGTTTCAACTCACTTGTATCCCTGTTGAGCGTGATCAGTTGATCAGCATGTTCGTGCTGTGGTATCCACCAATCCTGTATGCAATTTCTGACTTTACTTCCCTTTTGCAAAACAATCTTCCACAACCATGAATTAGAAAGAAAAGGCGACCAGCGGAATTATCGGTCAATTGTGCAATAAGACTGACAGACTGTGCAAAGATCGAGCGATTGCAACCACCTTTGCCGTCAACAAGTAGGCACACTTATACTAACCTGTTTTGACAAATTCAATTAACTGTTTCACCGTCATGTTCAATGAGATGTCCTTGTACACGACATGTTTGATATTGCGATGCTCAAAGGATCTGATGAGACGCACAGTGAGAATGACTGGTGACTCTGTTGCCATGGTAACTGAAATATTACACAAGTCTTCGGCATATTCTCATTTTTTAAGGTCTGTGGAATCTGAGGAGAAAATGGAAAATACTTTAAACTTAGGGCAAGCAAAATGTCCTACAATTTTGTTTAGGGTCTTGACTCATAAACATTGAACATATGGTGGACTGAATCAGTAGATCAGACATATGGTGTTGAGCAATGATGCAGTTAGAAAGAAAAGATGATCAGCTGATGAGGGAAATTATACTGACATATTTTGCAAAGAGACTGATCGTTCACTGATCTACAGATTGCACAATCCAATCCAATACCAATCATGCCCTGCAGATCTACTGATCACAAACCAAGGTTACGATTTGTGTGAAACAAAGGGCCTGATTGTTTCATGCAGATTCGGATCGCGATCAGTGGTCCAACGTTGGTTCACTGATGCCAGAACCCACCTCAGATAGCACGAACCAGCTTGAGGATCACTGATCAAGATACAGATCCGCATTAAACCATGTAAACAGACAGGGCTCAAATTTCAAACAGGCCCACTGTCATGACTGTGACTGTCCTGAGACATGAGTAAGACTGTCATGGCTGTCAATATCATGACTGAGATTGTCATGACCAGGATGACTCACTCAGCATGCTCAGGTATGAGTTTGACTGTCGTGTTAGCGACAGTGCGAGTACGGGCCACTTCAATCATGTCTCACGCATCTGCGCATGGGAGAGTACTTTTAGTAATTAAAACTGCACATAACAGACAAACGTTCCACTTGTACGCTATCCTAGATCTAGGATTTAAACAACTAAGCCTTGAAACATACTCAAACAATAAGCCTTAGCTCAAAAAGAAGCCCGTGTACGTGTGTGCTTGGCATGCAGACGACAGTTCATTCGGAAGTCCTTTTTCGCAAAGGCCGATGGGACGGACATGACCGTGAGAAGTTTGGTCGGTCTTGAAGTTTTAGAGGGGAAGAATTAATAATAAATTTCTACAAGTCGAAAATGTTAACATAAAAGTTATTTTAAATATTTTTGTTAAATTTTAGTAATTAATAATAGCCTTACATATTTAAAGCAAATAAGCTTATTCGAGCCCTAGCTAACACAGACTTTGTAGATTTTACTTGCACTATGTTTTTACCTTAATCTTTTTGGTACAGTCCACGCCAATTTATTTTACAGTTCAAGATGGCGTCGCACCCGTACATGTCGCCTGCTGGTCAACAGCAAAGATTTCCTGCTCCAAACCAGCCAGTTATGAGGAGTTATCTCCAGGGAAGTTATCCGGTAAGTGCCATTGAACCTTTACTTACTGTGTTTTGAATTTCTCTTTTGCGTTTGTGACTTTAGGGGGACGTTAGTCTTGTGTTTGTGTACAATCTTACAATGCGCTCCACTTCGAAATGCGCAGCGAGACAGCGCGGGACAAAGGCGGAACGTTCATTATAATTGGATCAGTTTCGTGAATTTTTGAGCTCTCACAAAACAAGCAGAAGTGGACAATACTGCGTATATGTACTACTACAATGCCTAGTACGAAAGTAAGTGTCGATGTGATAGCCCTGTTTTTCGGTCTTTGTGTGCCACTGAAAGTGGTCAACTTTTCTTTTCATTTCCCATCCAGTTACTTAGGCCCCCCATGCGCGAATTCATAAAATTTTGAAGTTGGTACAATGGTAGGCTAATTGCAGAATACCCTGCCACTCACATGACTTAAAAATGGGAAGATGGTAACATGGGAACAGGTCGGGGTACCTTGGACAGCAACTCCCACCATAAGCCTTATCGCAAATACTGCATGGGTGATTTTGCACGATGGTAGAAAGGCATTGTGGGAAGGAAAAATTGGCAATGTTTGCTCCTTTTTCCTTCCCACAATGCCTTTCTACCATTGTGTAAAATCACCCATACAGTATTTGCGATGAGGCTTATGGACAACTCGTACCATCAACTCAACATAATTGTACTGATATGAACTCGTACCTTTGCTGAGTGGCACCTTAGACAACTCGTACCTCCAGTAAAGACAACTTGTACCTGGCTTCACAGAAATCAGAGCTTGCTCAGAGCTTATTAATAGTGCAATCAACTTGAACAATAATTTGGTTTCTTAGTCATGGTTTGTCACCTAATTTGCCGTTTTGGCTGCCTTGCCTACAGGCCAGTACAATGACATTAATGTGAGGCATGTTGATGTCAGTGCATGTGTGTGCACGGGCAGGCGACTGACGCTTGTCTATGTAGCCGGCCGTCGCTGTGTGCAATTTGGAATCTTCACTGTTGCGTTGAACAGCAGTGTGACTAATTTTTCGAAATTCTGTACGAGGAGGCCTGTTGTAAAATATTTTTGCCCTGAACTTTGTATTGTCACTTGCTGCCGTCAATCAGTTTAGAGCAGCTTGATTTATTCTTATACAATTTATTTTTTGCAGCTCACCGTGTTGATGGAGTGATGTCATGTTTTCATTTAGTTCAAAATTTATAAAGTAATGTCATTTGTAACTTGTCCTCCCCCAAACTATAATTTTAATAAAGCAACTTACCCCTGCCCAAAAAAATTTTAAAAGGAGACCAGAAACATTTCCAAAAGAAATGTCGATATCAAGTCATTCAAAATTGTAAAATGGAAAAAGAAGACAAAAAGCGATTTATTTTTAAGATACAGCCTCTCAATGCTCGAGTTGTCTATTTAGAGTCAAGTTTGTTAAAGGCCGGGTTGTTGAACATCCGTCATGTAACCTGACGGCATTAACGTTCGCAGTAGGCACTATGCAGAAAATCATGCTGTTGCTTGAGATCTCTCTGGGAGATTTAAGAAGATTTTTCCTTTATGTGTTTGTCAAATCTGATCTTAAACATGCTAAAAAGGAAAAGCAAGAAAGTTACAACTGAATTGCGAACATGAAGGTACGAGTGGACTTAACTCAAGGTATGAATTATTGAAGGTACGAGTTGTTCAAGGTACGAGTTGCTCCTTGGTATGAGATGTCCAAGGTACGAGTTGCTCCTTGGTACAAGTTGTCCAAGGTTTGAGTCATCCAAGGTACGAATCACCCAAGGTACGAGTTGACTTGAAAGCGGTAAGACATGTAAGACTGTGCCCCTTTGAATCACTGGCTACTTGTATGAGATGGACTTGTAATGTAGGTACCTAGGTGATTACACAGTGACGGGCTTGTGGTATGCAGCCACATACATGAGGGACATGACAGAGTCGGGTGCTTTTGAGAATTAAGGAACTTAAAATGAATAGGAGTTGTCAGGGAACAAACAGACTACTTCACTGGTTACGCGGCTGCAACGACAGAGCGTATTGAGAACAACACTTAATGTTACTGCGGGTAGGCAGTCAACCGTGACTCCATACAGTAGCTGGCTCCGAAGTGGGATACATAACCGGCAGCATATTCTGCAATTGTGCCCCATTTCCGTAATAACAGCGTCTCACTTCAACACTTGCATGATTTGTGTGAGGCACTAACAAAGGTGACACCATTTTGAAATTCAAAACAGTGTAACATTCAGAGACCAGATTCAGATTTTTTTCTACAATCATAAAGCTTATTTTTCACATTACCTTCTCTTTATGCCCTTTGTTTTGCTTGCATTATTTGATTACAAGAGGAACTTCACATGTTTTTTTGAGGGGGGCCACATCATGAACATTAATTGTTTATTCTATATTGAGGCAAGTGTACATTCCTTTGTGCCTTCTCCCTTCAGTGACACTCACAACTACATGGACATGTACATAATCAAACATGTTTTTTCATGCATCACTGCCTTTTTAAGCTAACCTGATAATTCCATTATTCATCCTTTGACTCTCTCACACCCACCCCCATCTTGTTGACAAGGACTCTTCTAAAGTGTCCACCACTGGTCCCACCACAACACATTCTTCCTCTTCTTCAGGATCTACATCCTCTTCTTCATCAACTTCTTCTTCAAAGCAGGTACCTGAACAACCGCTTTGAATGTACCCATGCATCAGGGTATGCCATGCATCCAAGGCATTCCATGGTTGTTGTGACTTCGTGGCTGTATAGTTTTCCTCTTGAAATGTTCATTTCTGGTATTTTGCCCGATTTCGGTTGAAAAACAATTGACACTGGTACATTATCTACAACTACATGTACCTAAAAATTTGGCTGGAACCTTCCTGAATCATCTAAAATCCTCCCTCCCAACCTACATGTAGCTTTAGATTTTTTGGAAGGGTCATCACATCCAGTGTAGATTAATTGTGAATGAGCTTTTCCATCCTCAAATGTTTGTCCAGGTATTCATGGAATGGGGATGGCTATATATAGAGGGTTTGCATTGCTGCCATCTTGCAGGCCAGTACTTTTGTTCCACAGGTTATGCACAAAGGAGGCTTCCCTGTGGATAAAAGAACTGCCCTGCAAGATGGCTACCACGCGAAACCTCTATAGTGAATTATTAGTAAGGAAGTTGAGCAAAAACTCATGGAATGCCTTCTTGCGCTGCACATTGTTAATAGAATTTTTGTTACACCCATGGTCTTAGGCAGCCTCATCGTGTAACGGGAAAACTGGAGATTCATTTGCAATGTGTATGGTTAAAACTGCATGCATGCCATGGTACAAGCTACAGAAGGCCTTGCTTTTAATTTCTTTATTTTCACGCTTTCCTCAAGAATTTGAAGAGGTGTCATAGCCTGAAATCATATGTATTTAAAGTAACCTCTAATTTGTCGGCAAAACAAAAGGACTGCAAATGCACTATGCAGTGAGAAAAGCCGCAGTAGATTTGTTCAGTTGTTCTGTTGCTGTTCACAGCTTAACAACATGCAGCTTATTGCTGAAGCTAACACAAGTCTGAAAATACAGTGTATGTGAAGTGATCACGTGTGTGAATTGCTGGATATTGTGTTGTGCCATGCGCATTAAAGTTCAGCTATAAGTTAAATGTGCATTGTTACCCAAAAAGTAAATCCCTTGATCAACAAGCATGACTGATTCAGATTGCGTTTTAGTATGTATTTAATTTTTTCTTTCCAAAATACATGTATATTGCAGTTGTCACATATATGCGCATCTTGATGCCAAGTGTTGAAATGTTACCGGTAGCGATTTTGATTCATGTTAAATCTCTAAACTTGAAGGTTATACCATATGTAAACCATTTTTGTGCTTTGAGGGATGAAATGTGAACTCTTGAAAAATTGTTTTTCTTGTACAAGTAGCCTCCATGGTTTGTTTTATTTATTCAAAATGCACATGCCACTGTACATATGTATAGACTAATCCGATTAGACGCCATAACTGCAGTGGCACTGCACTCACACGAACATTCTTCAGCTTGACGAGCGTGTGCGTTTGGCAAATCACGACACCCTGTTGGTCGAAGATGTATGTAACGTACGCGTACCACCTGTCCACACGCCTTGCGCCACCGCAGTTATAGCTTCTAATTCTGGTGGTCGAATTACACTATAGACTAATCCAAGGAGAAGCCATACTACTGATATTGAGGCACGCGCGTTTTTTGCAAATCGCAACACCCTATTGGTCAATGTGGCATGTGTGTGTGCTACCTATTTACGCACGTTGTGCAACCGCAGTAATGGCTTCTAATTCTGGTGGTTGAATTACACTATAGGTACATCAGTTTCATTTCCAAGTGCTTTTTCTACATTTGCAAAAGGCAGCATAATTTACAATAAATCACTGGGCATACAATTCACTTTTGACCATTGTAACACATAGTTATGTTTCAGTAGGACTTTGGGTCCCAATTGTTATAACCTTTACATGTACAGTGTATCTTGTGAGTGCTAAAAAAGGGCAGCTGGAATCTACTCCAGCTCGCAATCCATACACATTTTTATCACACTGGTATTGTACATTTACACTGTACAACATTTACAAATGCAATATTTAGTATTTACAGTACATAAAAATATTAATTTTTCATACTTACATAAACTTTGGTATTTGTGATAAAGGGTAATGCCACAGTTTTGCATAGTTATAAACAAATAAATATTTTAAAGCACTTCACATGTACATGATTTGGAAATTCAAGGAATTTTTTAATTTGTAGCTAACACGCAATATTTTTTCAGCCATGCCTTAATCACTTTTTTGTGAGCTATGCTTCTGATCAGGGTATTTAGCATCAGTTTAATAATGTATGTAGTACTTCAACTTGAAGGTAACTTCTTTTAAAATGTACAATTTTGGCAAAAAAGTCGGGGGACAATTTTTCTCCTGGTTGTTTACTGACTACCAAATTTGTCCTGTTGTGAATATCATATCTGATGCATTGTTTAAAACAATATGATTCAATCCTTTAGCAAAATGTTGACTGTTTCATGTACCGTTGGCTTAATTTGTTTATATTAGAATGAGTAAAAATAATTCTCATTGTTTACATGAAGCCACTGAACATGAAATTACAGTTGGACATTTGTCACTTTCCAACCATCTTTTGTATTTGTCCAACCAGGAGCAGATGTGGTCAGACAAATCAGAAATGTAAAGACAAACTTTCGAAGGCAAAACATTTTTGTTTTTACGTTGAGTTTTGTTCCTATGACATTTGTCCTATCACAAACAGAAAATAGCTATATGAAATTGATTGTACTAGTACATGTTTGCTTAGTCTGACCGCTTTTTGGGTCTAATTTCTTGCACAGTAGGTGTATAAAAAATGTGAAAATGGAGTAAATACAAACCGTGTTGAAATATTTTTTAAGTCAACTTCAGGGGCTTAGCTTCCTCTTTGCCTTTGGTATTATTTTTCTACTGCAAGGATTTCCCCTTAATAGATGCCTTGTACATTACTAGCTCCAAGTACATGTAAATGGAATCACTTTTACTTGCAAATATGAAGCATTTGAAAATCTAACATTAATGTTACTTAGTCATTCATTTTTCCCCAAAACATGGTGTCGTCAAAAATGTTGAATAGGTGTAGGACGAGCAGAAGAGTTCAGTGCCCGGGAAGGTTTCTCCTCTTGGCTATTATCTTGTAAGGTTTTGGCACCAGGTCAAAGTGGATGTTTGGCTGTAAGTCTTGCGGTGTCTCGGGGGGCATCTCAAGTGTGAATCTCTGCAGGAGGCAGGCACTGAGTACGAAAACCTCGGACTTGCCAATGTTTTTACCGAGGCAGGCCCGCTGGCCTGTGGAGAAAGGCATGAAGTAGGGGAACTCCTTGAGGCTCCTCAGCCTCCCTTCTGGGTCCAAGAATCTGTCGGGATCAAACTCATAGGGCTTGTGCCAAACCTGCTGGTCATGATTGATTGCCCAGAAGTTGGCCATCACTTGTGTACCTGTGATCAAGATCACATGAAGTGGGAAAAATGAATTTCCATTTCAAATGAAAGGCCCCACAAGAGATTTACATGAATCACATTGAAAGATACACTAAATCTAGATGTCCACTTAAAAGCACTTGCATTCTTTAGACCATAGAACATACATGTATCCCATTTCCGTGGGGGGAAAATTACCTTTTGGAATGTAGAATCCATCCACTTCAGTGTCCATTACAGCTGCATGTGGTACACCCAACAGTGATAAAGAACTGTATCGAAGCGTTTCATAGATTGTCGCACCTGCAAAGATTCATGTAAAGGTACGGTACATGAAGATACATGAAACAAAAACCTGACATTTGTATTCTGGAAGGAGTTTAAAAAAAAGACCACTTTTAAGGCCTGACAAGTTAATTGTTGAGAGCCCAGTGCATGGTGAAATTTTCTACATTCAAGTCATCATGATGAGTGCAGAAAATAAAATTTATGACAGTTGTCGGAAAATCAAATACACTAATAAATCATACTCATCCCCAAACTTAAAATCAAAATCTTAGTGCATCTGAAAGCTACACAAAGTAAAAAGATGTACTTACTAAGGAGCGGTAAAGTTAGTTCATCCTCAAGGGAGGGAAGTCTACCTCTTCCAATAGCCTCATCAATCTGTGATTGAATTCGTTGCTGCACTTTAGGAAAAGCTGCCATGTAGAGAAAGACCCACAAGAGGGCATTCAGCACCGTGTCTGTACCTATTTAAAACAGAAAATAAAAAGGTTTTTGTCATTTTAAGTACACACATACTGAGTTTTATTACAGTTTCGCATTATGAAATTAGGGATACATTTGTACTTACTAGTCGTTGTTTTCTTGCTGTTTTGAAAGTTTAATTTCTGAACAGAGATTCAGAACATTAAACAGTTATTTAAAGATAAATTCTTAGTTACCGGTACTTTAAATTTCACCTGCAAAGAAAATGGTCCATATGTTGGTTGTGATGTGTTCCGGTGACAACAGTTCTAGTGTCTGGCAATCGTCCTCTTTCTCTGCCTTCCTCGCTACTCGGATGAGAGCATCCACCATGTCTCTTATTGTCCCTTCCTCGTAAGTGTCCATGTGCTGCTGGTACAGAGTCAGCAGGTGATGGTCTCGTTTGTCCTTGGCCCTTTGGAGGGAGTCCATCCATGGGTTTGGAATATTCTGCAGCCAGGGGATGAGGTTGATGGGATGGACTGGGGAAACCCCCTTCATGATGTCGTGGGAATAATCAAAAATCTCCTGGAGTTCGGCATCCCCCTTCTGGTAACGCTT
This sequence comes from Acanthaster planci, assembly GCF_054643075.1. Classification (NCBI taxonomy): domain Eukaryota; kingdom Metazoa; phylum Echinodermata; class Asteroidea; order Valvatida; family Acanthasteridae; genus Acanthaster; species Acanthaster planci. The sequence continues at coordinate 12,461,283 of NC_141793.1, forward strand.
CCCGAATGCGATGTTGTAGAGCACGTTGAGGGAGGCCAGATTGGTGTCATCTCGGGGGTCGAACGGCTGGCCATCATAGCCCTCAAAGGTCTTAATGAGGCTATCCGCTTCATCGGCCAGCTTGGTCCCCAGGCTGGTGTTGCTGATGACCCGGAAAGCATGCTTCATGACTTTGGTGTGAATCTTGAAATGCTGGCGGTCAGTGCAGGCCATGAAGCCTTTGCTGATGAAGAAATCGATGGAGAATATCTTGGGCCGGCTTGTGATAGCCTCCCCGCTGTAGGCCAGTTTGACCGTCTCTGCCACGTTGAGGATCACCACCCGTTCCCGGCCAAATTTGATGCTGAATGTCGCCCCATACTTCCGGGCAAGGTCAGACAGGGAGAGATGCAGCTGCTTGGGGTTGATCTGGAAGATGTTGCCAAGGAGAGGGAGGGATCTAGGTCCAGGAGGGAGGTGGAGAACCTTAAAGATGTGCTCCTCATAGAGGAAGTGGAGAAGGAGGCAGATCAAGACTGCTAAGGCAGTATACAGCAAGACCAACAGGATCATCTTCTGTGAGGTGGTTGGAAATGGAAGCTGTACAACGGAATATGAAAATGAGAACTCATTAGCGTTGGCAGAATACTGAGACAAATATACACCCGGAATACAGCATACAAGTATCACATTTGATTATGTATATTTAATCCTGTTCCTACACTCTCAGAAAAAAATACATTGAAACTAACTGCATTTCAAAGAAATATCACCATAATTTATTTTCTGTGAAGGGTAAGATCCCATTCATTAATTTTCAAAAGTAAGGGAAAAAAAGGTCTTACCCAAATCTTTCCAGTTGGCTGAGTTTATCTTGATGTTGTATGCGATTGGCAACAACTTTGACGTAACAATCTCGGTGTAGCTCCAGCCCCTCAGATAGAGTTCGAGATGATCAGAAGCCAAATGATGCTTTCTACTGAAGGAGCGCGGACGCTTGTGGATGCAGCCCCCTAGCACTCAATCATTTTTAAGTTAAAGAGAGAGGAAGCCTTTTGCCCCTGTCAACCATGCATCGTCCAAAAGAAAAAAAAAAAAAACGATGTGGGCGGTGTTTAGGGGTGGGGGTGACAGCCGACACCACTGAGTGACATTGATTGAAGGGGTGTTGCCGAGTGGCAGGCTGAAACAAATGCAGGATTGAACCGCGTGCTGTAGCCTGCTCTGGCTGGCAGCTTGTAATAGAAACGTTGGAAGGTCATGGTCAGGAGTCACCAATTCCTGTGTGCACACACACGTGGGTGTTAAATGTGCACTGCTCTGGCATCTTTCCTCAGGGCCAGTCTCTTTTGTGGCCTAGCCAAGGTAGCAGACAGGGTGTTCCTGCCTGCCAAGAAAATCTCTAAGGTGTGCTTAAGATTGGCTTTACAGGGCAATGCAAGGCTGAGGGTTCTTCCTTTACCCCTGTGGGGGGCAGAAGTCTCTACCTGTGTGTGTGGGATTATCGGACTGACAGATAAGGGATTGAAGATAGCTTAAAGGACTTGTATTTGAAGGGAGCCAAGGCTATGAGGACATGTCTGCTTTATGGCTCAGGTTTTGGCTTGAGGGGATGGAATGCAATTTAATTTTTTTTTATGTATGTTTTCAGATGTAGATATTTTAGTTGAGAGGCTACATTGTATTTTGTAAGAGACTGGCGTAGGCAGCTAGCCTGTAAATGGAAATTGGTGTGATCAGTGCTAACATCATAGTCAATACATTTTCATACGTTCTCTCCATGATGAAAAGTTGTATTTGTCAACGAATACACTTCAGTCCTATGGTAATAAACAATGACCAGTTTTGGTTGTCAAGTAAATTACATGTACATTTGAAGATTGGATGCAGAGAAACACAGAAAAGAGAAGAACAAATATAGAAGATACCCTTTAGTACATTTATATGCATGTATTGCATATTCATGCCGTCTTTCATTTCATAAAGTATGCAAAAATACATGTAAGTACCTGTCCATACAGAGACTTTTGGATGTCAGGGTACAGACATGTACCTCTTTTATGTTGGTGCATGCAAAGTCCAAGGTTTCTGTACAACCTGCACTTTTTCATCCATTATTAATTTTGCATTTATAACAGGCCTTGAGCATTTTTTGGTTCAAATACCATAGAAGTCGGAATTGCACGTTCATGGATACTTTCCCCCAAAAAATGCATTCAGGGCCAAAAATAAAACAAAAACTTCCAAACTAAAAAGCAGCATGGTATATTACCCACAAATAAACTGTAAGTGTGAAATGAAAACTTAAGGTTTCAGTCAAGGTCTTGACTAAACAGCTCACACAACTAGTTTGTTGTCAAGTGGTTTTTTTAGTTACATATATGTGCCTTGATTTATTTTGCATTTGGTTTTCTAGCCTTCATACTTAAAACGTGTTGACATTACAGCGAGGAACGTGACTTACAGTTTGTAATGGTTGGGAATATTCCAACTGACAAAAGCAGTTGTGTCTGTACTGACGTAATCAGTGGAATTCAGGAGTCTATTTCTAGATTGACCAGAAATGTGGAGTTCTGTCTTTTTGAAAAGATGAATTGTTCATAAATTGCCATTGATTTATCTTTACGTTCACTTGTCGGAATCAAATGTAGCTGAAAATTTAAACCAAATTTGGGAAATGATCTGGAAATACCTTAATGTAATCTGTGGTGTGAAACATGACTAACTCTTCTCAGTGTTCATTGTACTCTTACTGTTCAACTGTATAGGCTGTGCGCCTCTGGATTTAAGTGTTTTGGTCAAGACAAACACTGCCCTCTTTTGTTCATTTGTAGCAAGTACGGGGTGCAGGTTGCAGACAACTTTAAGGTCAAGGAAGGCTTCTTGTAGATCAAGTGTGTTGCTGCCCTCTATCCTTTGGTTCAAGCCAGTTGTCAGTGCTAGTCACGAGAGGGCAGTATGTCAACTTATTGGGGCCCTCTACCTTTGTACCGGTAGCACACTCTTGTTTACCCAAGGAATGCACCTGTCCCAGTCCTTGGACTGGCCCAACTACAGCACTGAATGTGCGTGCTGTAGCATGTGCCAACATCATTTCTGTCAGCAACTCTTGCTTACAGAAAAAACTTTTCTGTCATAAATGAAATGCCAGGTTTGTGTGTTTTGGATGAATTATGACAAGTACATGTATAAGCCACATAAACTTGAAGAAAGTTGAAACATTTTCTATAGAAATTACCAACTATAGTTAGGGCAGCTCAACTGCAACACTATAGTTTTGGACTTTCCCTCCTGGATGGATGCTTCAGTTAAGGTAGAACAGTACTGGAGTGTACATGTACATGTACTAGTAGGTTTAACGCTGACAGTCCACAATCCTTCACCTGTTGGAGGATTGAGGACTGTTAGGTTTAATATTGGCCAGTGTTGGCCCTCCGCATTAACTTTGGAGAACAACTGTGTTTGAATGTGGTGAGAACCACATGCCCAGAGATTGTTTTCTGTGGTTAGTCATTTATTTTGCATATTCTTATGTCGATGCTTGTGATGTGCATAAATATGTGTGCAATTTCAGGCCCTACTCCAGTCCAGTCCAGTTTAGGTGTTAGAGGAGAGTTTCCGTGTCAGGTGGGCCCTTTCTCCATTATGAAACCTCACTACTGTATGTACCGGTACCTCTGTGGGTCTACACACGAACTAGAGAGAGCGCTATCCACCTTAAGCAAAAGCACCCCTTCGTCGGTTGAAAAGGGCCATGTTGGTAGAGAGTGTTCATTTTGTTGGCAGTGATGCCACTTCAACACTTGCGTTTCATAGTCATTCATGAATCAGTAATGACCAGGGGCCAATTTCACGGAGCTGCTTAAGCACAAAATTTGTTTAAGCACAAAAAACCTTGCTTAAGGTTACCAGCTCAAAATCTATGTGATTGTCATGCTAACCAAACGACAGGTGAATACCATTCCAAAACAATATACGTCACATGGAGTTTTGGCTGGTAACCTGATTTGTCAACTAAGGTTTTTTTCATGCTTAAGCAAATTTTGTGCTTAAGCAGCTCTATGAAATTGCCCCCGTTCTCTCCATTGATCTCTAAAGGAACCTCTGTTGCTAAAAAAAACTGTACCCTCTCTTGGTCCAGCTCGGGGGGGGGGCATAGATAGTGCTGTGTTGCTGATTCACATCATTTGTGCAGCACTCGCCTTGATTTTGCCCACATCAATCTCCAGTATTAGGGATTGATGTGGTTGAGTGAAATAATTTGTTTCATTTGTCTAGACTCTAATGACATGGGGTGGAACCTGTCTGGAAGGAACAAAGGTCAGCACATGTAGCAATGCTTGAATCCAGCCTTACCCATTTGTATAGGTCTGCATTTTATGCAAGTGTCTTACATGTACATCAGGACCCCCCCATTCTCTCCATTCAGTGGATAATCATGTGTTGTGGATTCCATGCACCAAATGTACGCTCATATCCAACGACACACATACATGTACATAACTCTTTCTGCTGTACCATGTACATTTCACATACCATACACACCCTAATTTATTCACAAAATGTCAAAATCCAAAGCGAACACGTAAAGGATTACCTCATTTTTCTAACCATTATAATGAAACAGTTTGAATACATGTACTTGTGTATACATAATTTACGTTAACGTGAGATAGAGCTGAGTGTGTGCCTATGAAGAAAAAATTACGTTTGAATAAATACACCGAATTAATATCAGTTCCTCAGTCCACACCACACTACTGTCTTTTAACATGTCAAAACTCCAAGCCCATACACCTCAGCTCGCACTGCAGGCAAGCCTTCACAAAAATTACAAAAATAAATGTTTCCTCAAACCAATTTGAATCTCGGTGAACCTTACGAAATAAATGATGAAAATTACACAGAAAAAGCCACTAAGATGGAATACAAATGTTGGAGAAATATTATTGAATTACTTGGACTTCTGCAATACATCGTTTCGTTTTTTAAAAATAAAATACAGAGCATGCCTCCTCCCAAATTAAAAATATTTAAAAAGATTGAATCACAAGTTGCGTAAAGTATTCCCATTGACAACATAACATTCGTAAATAAATCCATGTATTTTTATCTGTTATTTGCATTGGTGCAAAGAGCTAGATTGTGTTAAGGATTAATAGGATACATCATAAGTCAATTTTACAATAAATATATATGGAAAAATCTCCTGATTTTAAAATACACGCGTTTGTTTAGGTCACTAAAATAGAATATATACAGTCAAGTCTAGTGGCTACAGCACTTGTTACAAAATTAATTCCCACCGTTATGTGCTACACGAATGGGAAACAGTGTGAGTTGACAAGATTTAGGTATACCCCACCATGCCCAGTTTAAGTTAGTATTTTTTAAAATGAGGAAGTTTATTGGTGATTTTTAGGGGGGTGAAGTTGATACATATTTTAACAATATGATATTATGAAAAATTGGTGTGCAGTGCTCTCTGTTTCTGAATACATGTACATGCATTCTATAGTGTAATTCAATCACGATAATTAGAAGCCATTACTGCTGTGGCGCAACACTCGTGGACAGGTGGTACGCGCACGTGACATGCCTCTTCAACCAGCAGGGTGTCGTGATTTGCCAAATGCACGTGGGCACCAAGCTAAAGAATGTGCATGTGAGTGCAGTGCCACTGCAGTTATGGCGTCTAATCAGATTAGTCTAATCATGATACTGACTTTCTCTTGATTAAAAATCATCATAGAAGCTTCATTTCTGGGAGGTCTTAGCATTGAGCTGTACCCTTGGCTTGTAAAATAAAACTGTGACTTCCTTCCAGATGTGTACATAAATGTACATGTACTTTACCTTTATCACTGTCAAAAGGAAAGCTTAGACAACCTGTCTCTGTACACAGTAAAAAAAAAAACCCATTAACCATGTGGCTTCATCTTTATGACGAACACCCTCTGTTCAATAAAAAAAATGCTACAGTATAATTTGTTGTGTACAGTGCATGTAAAGACAATATTAACAACTACGTACATGGGCAATTCCAGAAATTAGGGGTCCATTTTTTTTCATGTCCCTGTCACATCAGACGTTTGATTTGGTAAGTTCAGAACACATTTTCTAATTTCCAAGAGTGATGAATTAATGCAAATTACCTGCCAAACAAATAGTCATACATGTACATGTAGTTTGAAATCAATTCCAATGATATTTCAATGTCAAATAACAAAGGTCAGATGTAACAGGGACACAAAATGTCAAACTTTTGGACCCCTAATTTCTGAAATTAGCCGCGTACATGTACATGAGAGCCTCACTGATATAAAGTTTTTTAAATCTCGGAAACGGAAGACAGCATAAGAAATTTGTATTGAGACTTAAAGCCCTGGCAGTTGAGAAAAGTTGAAGTACAACACACTGTGATTTCTTTCATCTCATTCAAGTGCTGATGTGTAGATACATACAGGTGTGTAAAGTCTGCCAAAAGTGGGGTTACCAACCACTTTCTTTTTTGGGGCAGATTTTATGTGTAAAGCCATAAAAGATCAAGTGGCTTTGAGACTTGTAGGAAATGACCATCCGTCGTTCCATAACTTCCATAAATTGGACCCAGTGTAGGTGCATATTTCTGTGTTGTACAATCATGCCAAGTTGCTAAGTTGTGGTAAGACTAAAACAACCTGCTTACCACCGTTTGACCAGTTACATTTGGAGGGCCACAGTGCAAAGTGGGTCACTATACAGAGACACAGAGGTCTGAATGTGACTTCAGTTAATTAGCAACAGGTGTTTTTAGTACCTGTGTCCTATATGTACATGGCCCGCTCCAGAGCCCTGATCTGGTAAGGCTTGGGGATGAGAGACACTGAGGCCAGCCCTTCCAGGTCTGCCTTGGCATTCTCGGGCAGCTGGAAGCAAAACTTGTGCAGGAGTTTGCCCAGGAGGAGGAAGAGCTCTGCCTTGGCCATCCCTTTACCGATGCAGCTACGCTGGCCAGTGGAGAAGGGCATGAAGTAAGGGAACTCAGACATGTTTCGCAGGTTCCCGTCCGAGTCCAGAAAGCGCTCGGGGATGAACTCATGAGGCTGGTCCCAGACAGTCTCGTCATGATGTACGGCCCAGAAGTTGGCCATCACTTGGGTTCCTGGTTCAATTAAAAAAAAAACACACACACAGAATTTGTTTAAATTTGTATCCGAGTTGATCACTGACATATATGTAAGTAAGCTTGGTGAATAAGTCAGCGAGTATTACATGCACTAGGTTTTGAGTATAGCGCCCTCTTGTGAGATGTTTGGATTCATTGTTCCTAATTTACATTCCAGAACTTTCTGCCAATGAGTGGTCTCCATAGGCAAGGAATTCACACTGTCAGTAGAGGGGGCTATTATCAAAAGCTGTACTCTCAGTCAAGCATGATGCAGTATTATCAAAATGCTGTACTAATATTACGAGTGTGTGATTCCAATGCATTCATGTGACCATTACATATATGCACATGTATGTTCATTACAAATATTAGAATTACACTGTAACTTCTGAGTCAAAAATCAAATGTGAAAGTTTACAACTGAGGAAATATCAAATGCACCAATAAATTCCATTATTAGTCATTTGACATGTGAATTGTAAGCTTTTGGACAGACTGTCACTTGACTATTCTTCTTCCGATTCAGTGGGCGCAGAGTTGGCCATACATGTCCATAATGAATTGGCTGTGGCTTAAAACTGCATGTGAGTCTATGACAGTGGCTGCTGACACCACCCATAGTCATTCAATTTCAAATCACAGCTGAGCAATGTGGACACAGCTTTACACTCACAGTTAGAAATGAACTGTGGTGCCTCTGTATTCCTTATATTTTCATAATGATGTCACTGATGTCCCGAGGAAACTATGCAAAGATGGTTGAAAGCATTTTCACCTTTTGGGATGTAGTAGCCTCTAACTTTCGTGTCCACAGCTGCGGCATGGGGAACCCCTAGCGTCGTCAAAGAGCTGAAACGCATTATCTCATTGACTGTAGCTTCTGTTAAAATATTGACAAGATAAAAATGTTTGCTAGTTGTGCATAGGTCCATTTACTTTTTTTGTTAGGATTTTGTTTTTTGTTTCCTTCAAACACTGTTTCTTTTTCATGGATTGTGCTATTGTAAATCAATATACAGGTGCCATAAGGGCACATTAAAAAAAAAATTGGTGAATGTCCTTTTTAAAAATAATCTTGAGGTTGGAAGGCTTTTTTTTGGGTTGGTTCAGTTCAACATACCTTACATCTTTGCCAGATTAAGAAATATTAAATAAAGAGTAGTTTTCTCAGTGAAATGAGTTTTATGTACACAGGCCAATCATTCATCACAAAAGGAGATAGGTCTAGGGGTTGTACTGCTGGACGAAACTAGGAGGGTTTTCTCTGAGATGGTCATGGTGCTGTAGCTATGTGAAGTGGAATCAGTATCAGGGAATGGGCGCCACTGTTGGGTACTAACACAGCATGCAGCAGAGGTCGAGACCGCGTCCGAATTACACGCTGTGGCTGCGACCGCATTGTACAAAGCTATGTGGTAGCTGGCTACACTATTTTCACAGGTTTTTGTGTGCGGCCACAACTGCGGCCAATAATTTGTGAGTCAACCTGGCTAAAGCTTGCTACGTCTTACATACAATGTCCATGTTATCACAAATATTAAGTATTAAGTAAGCTAGCTCTTAAGTGTTTTGATCCTTAATACCTGGGAATTTTTGTTTGCTTGGAATCTTTGTCTGAAATCCCTCACATTCTTTAAAGTATTGGAACCCAGTGCCACATTCTTTGTATTTCAAACTTTCAAGTGTCATCAAGCCCCATAAAGTTAGAGGGATTCCGACCTCTGCCAATCTCAGCAGAATCCTTCAGAATTTCCTCTTGGATTTTTAAAAAAGTATCTCGGAGGGTTATAGTCAAAGGCATAGAGAACTGTGAATTCACTCACCCAAGTAGGGAAGCCTGGCTCGGCAGTTGAGGGTGAGTAGTCCATCTTTCCCAAGTACCTGTTCAATCTGGTCATGGACCTTTGCCTGTTTCTTGGGAAATGCTGCCATGTACAGCAGACCCCATTGGAGAGTATTGGCCACAGTGTCAGTACCTGCACATGCAGGAAAAATGGGTACAATTAATGGCATTTTGTTTGTCCATGCAAATTTGCAAGACTGAAGACTGGGGTATTGCTAGGATGTAACCAGTAAGCAAAAATCAATGGAATCTGTGTGTCAGATCCTATTGGACTTGAAAAGTGGTAAACAGGTTTTATGTGTCTGTGTTTATTTGCTTAACTGATTTACATTTAGATACAGGCCTATTTGTTATTAATTAGCATTGTGTGTGGGTGTACTCTGCCCATTCATGTATCTGCATCAGTAACAACTTTTTGGGGAAAAAACACGTGTGCTTTTCCGTCTACTTGTACTGCATTTTTCTTTTCCTGTACTCTGTCATCATTATTGTGTAAGTGTAGGTTTAATATGAAGACAATGTTATCAGTGGCACTGGTAAAGTGCACATATGTAGCCTTGCAATCAAACTTTGACACAAAAGATAGAATACTGAATGTGCTGTTAAGATCTTGACTACTGCACCACATACATGTATCATTTGATACACAGCATATCCTTAAGAAACATGCTGACATGTACTTGTCTTTTCAGGTGGTGGGCCTGCCTTAGGTATCTGTTAAAACTGCTCCTCTGTCACTCTTGCATTGAAGGTAGTTGTCTGACCAGCGTTAAACTAAACGAGACAGTTTTCATTTGACTTACCTGCAAAAAACATCAACCACATGTTGATGATTATGTGCTCGGGTGTCAAAACGCTTAGGGAGTTGTCGTCCTTCTCCTGCACGGCTTGCTTGGCTGAGGCCAGCATTGCATCCAGCATGTCCCTGATCTCGCCGTCCTTGTATGTGGCCACGTGCTGAACGTATTTCCTCATCAGTAGTCTGTCTCGCTGCTCCTTTGCCTTCATCAGCCGCTCGAACCACTTGTTGGGGAAGTGCCGTAACCAGGGCAGAGCGTTGACAGGATGGACAGGGGAGATCACCTTTAAGATTTCAGCCGAGTAGTCCAGGATGTCATGGAGCTCGGGGTCGGTGTGTGAATAGCGCTCCCCAAAGGATATATTACAGAGGACATTGAGGGAAGCCAGGTACAGGTCCTGGCAGGGGTTGAATGGCTTGCCATGATAGTCCAGGATTTTGTTGATGAGGCAGTCGGCCTCTTCGCTGATTTTCACCCCCAGGCTGCTGTTGTTGATGATCCGGAGTGCACTCCGACAGAGTCTTGTGTGCAGCCGCCACTGGTTGGTGTCATTACACGTCAGGAACCCTTTGTCTCCAACCAACACGTCCATGCAGTAGATGTTGGGCCGGTGAGAAATGTCTAGTCCCTTGTAGGCCTCCTTGATCACATCACAAGTGTTGAGGATCACGACCCGCTGGGAGCCCAGCTTGATGCTGAAGATGTCACCGTATTTCTTGGCCAGTTCCAGCAAGGAGAGGTGGGGGGCCTTGGGGTCCAGGCTGAGGGCGTTGCCAATGAAGGGGATGGAAGGGGGGCCGGGAGGCATCCGACGGATGGTGTAGTCATATTGTTCTTTGAGGTAGTACATGGCACAGAGTGCTGTGCCGCACAGGCAGGCCGTGAGAATCATGATGCCGTCCTCTGTCTGATGGTCTCTTCAGTCAAGTAGTTGATTTCCTCGGAGGTAAGTCTTGTGTGTTTTAGATTATCTGCTGAGCAATGACATGTCCAAAGAAAGGGAAGTTGGTTTTTGTAAACATTAATTGATGACACATGCATTCAGCCTCCTTGATTTATGGGTCTCTCATTTGATAGTGTGAACTTAGTACTGCCATGAAGGACTTTACCGAATTCACATGTACCAGCAGCAATAAGACTAGCTAACAGGCAAGACAGCCAGCCGATTTATGTTTGCCTTGTGCCTTTGTCCACCGTTCTCTTTTATTCTTCCCTGTCATTGCACTGCATTGGTATTTGTTACACTGCCAGATGACGGTGTAATGCGGACGGAGGCTTACAGTCTGTGGGTAGAGGTTTGCAAATTCAAGGAAGGAGCAAAACTGGATCAAGGAGAAAAAGTACACCCACTTTGGCTCTGTGAAATCGTGTCAAGGATAGGCAACACTTCCTGTATTCTCAGATTTCAGTGAAGGGGAGGGTTTGATGTTGTCGAAAACCTTACCACAGTAAATTCTTTAATGAGATTTGATTGGTTTAGCATTAATTGACCAGAAAGAGTCACAAAAATTTCTTGAGAGATCCAATCTGCACTTCTTATTTTTAGGCATCATTCCAGTCTCAGCAAGGTCAGAAAATGAGTCGGAAACCACAGCTTATCCTTATTGGAGTTCCTTCCTAATGAGTAAAGCCAGCCGGTATTCCCATGACGTAGGCCGTCATGAATGTATACTACTGTTGATATCCTGAAGATACAAATCTGTGTTGTTGGTGGGTCTTAGTCTATGTTGTGGCAAACCTCATTTCTCCCCAGTTTTCCTGCTCATGGGAGTCTGTGTCACCCCAGGATAGCTCAGAAACGGGAAATCAAATCTTCAAACACTAAGACTGTCTGCCACTCACATGCCATACACACATACTCAGCATACATAAGTTTGGTCAACTGTTGATAATTAAATTACACTCACCATAGAAACTTGGAGGCAAAATGATCACCAAAGTTACTTAACCCTAGGAAATCCTCAAAGAGTCAGCGAACTTATGTAATGTCAAACAGATCTAACAAATAATCCTTCATTAACTGCCCATCAGCAGTAGATTTGATGGTTTTACATAAACTCACACATAACATTGTGTTTCGGTTTTCAACAAGCACATGTACATGTAAACATTCCTCACTTGAAACAATCGGGCATTCTTCATGATGACAAAAAGTGCAATGCAAGTTCAACTTCAGTACCAATGCCTTCACAACTTCAGAAACGAAGCAGGAAAAGGAACCCAAAGACACAAAAATTGATTCAAGTTTTTGAAGCGAGATTATCATAAATGAGTTAAATTTTTGTTCTTTGTATCACTATTGCCCACATAAAAACAGGTTTAACCATCAAATTGCATTTGCCACAGGGGCATGTTCTCAAAAGTTCTCAAAATCTCATGTTGTACAGTATATAAACAACTTAGATAGTAGAAACTTACTGTGGAAATTTAATAACTAAGAGCTCAATCAGGCCGGAATACATTCAGCTCTGAAATAGTCAGCCCCATGCTTGGTTTGGTTTGTAGCGTATCAAGGCATAGAGTGCTGGCATTGACTAGCGTGTGTACATCACCTTGCTATCCGCACCTACTGAGCCCATTGTACTAGTGTACTCACATGTGTTGTCACTCTGGACTGCTGGCTGTGCACAGTAACTTGGCACCAAGTTAACCCCATGTGTGCTGCACTATTATCCTAGGCCTTCGTAACTTCACTGCACTGTAAATAGTATCCCAGACTGAAGGATTGGTGTGCGCACCATTAGTACCTATGAGTACTGGAGCCCATGTGTCCAGGCAGAGCCTCTGACACACCAGTGGCTCTAGAAAGACACCCATAGCCCTATTTATACCCTACAACTTGGCCCCATTACTCTTTGATTTGGTGCCCCTCTTTGCACTGGCTTTGTTCCTGGCCACTTTGATTCGTGTTTCTAGATCATTGACTAGGCTGAATTGGGTCATGCGTTGGCTCTTCCCCATTATCAGGCATCCAGGGGGGTCAGGAGGGTATCATTTCTGCCCTCTTTCTTTAAACCTCCCAAAAGGGGGGGGGGAGTGTGTAGGTGACTCAATTACCCAAATGACTGGCGTGTATAACACAAGTGTGTGTGTATATATTTTTAAGCTAAATGGTTCCAGTGACTTGGAGTGTACCTTTGATCTATTGGATAGGTGACACTCAACAGTCAACCTATCATCACCGATTGGCATGCCTGAGCCGAAGCACATGTCCCACTACTGCCCCTGCTTCTATTAGGGTACCCCCATATCCAAAACCGCACATATCTGATCGGCAGGAAAAACACTAACCTTATCTGATAACCTCTACAATTGGCTGGGAACCAGGAGTGCCCTATCGTAATTGTTAAGATACCAGGGACACAAGCAACCGGGAACCGGCCACTGGCACACGGCACTGACAGTTTGAGTTCAGCCCACTGCATCAGTGGCACTGACTCTAATAGACCAATCAGAGGCATGCCAGTTGATGCACCTGTTTCCATATTTCAGGAGTAAGGACCTCATGTAGGTTATAATGCTAGCATTGTTCACATCCCCATTTTGACACCACAGTCAATTCTATATATACATGAACATGTAAGTGCTATATATACCGTACATGTATACATGTACTTTTTTGGCCAATTTTACCATAACCTACAGCTTTTGGAGTTACATGTAGGATAAACAGAATTATCATCCTGCTGTTTTCATTTAAAAATTCTTGGTAATGTCTTGGATAAAACTTGAGCATGTGTACATGTTTATTGTACATGTATACTGCTGTGATATCTCCAAAACTTCTTACACGTGTACATCTTAGTAGATCCACTTCACTTTAAGTGGTAACAACAAAGCCATGATCTGTCCCTCTTTGGGGGTTCCCCCTTGTCCTCTTGTTGGGACCCCTAACTATTTAACTGAATACCAGCATACTGAAAGGGCAAAGGAGCGAGCTCTCAAGGTTATTCAGATTGGAGTTCAGTAGTCGTGTGGTCATGGAACTCTGCTATGCAGACTTGCAGGCACCTGGTCCATTCACAGTGTTTGTTTGTACCTCTGTGTGAGAATTGTACAAAGCTGAAGCCATACACACATGCAGGTACTCTGGTTCCTTTTTACAAATGGTTATGAGTAAGAACAGGAAGAAATAGAGCTAAATAGACTCGGCCTTGGCAAATTGAAGATATAGAAAATCCCTCCTCACAAAGCAATGTTCCATCCAGTTGTGGGTCACAGGATGTTTTGGTTTTCCATCTTACAATCATCTGTTCATGTATCTTAAAAAAACAGTTTTCTCTTTGCTCCGAAGTTCAGCTCACCTACAAACTAATTTTCATGAAGTCAGTAGATTCTCTGCTGGCAAATACCGGTACTTGTTGTCCTGTTACCCCTTAATGGAAGTTACTGTGTGATATGGTTTTGACTTGTCATTGGCAAGAAAAACTTTTTTTCTGGTTCTGGACCTCAAACAGAGCTTTTAACAGAAGTTAATTGTGTAAAATAATGTGTGCACCTTGCTATAACGCAGAGTTATCAGAAGAAATATGGCAGGACAAAGTAAAAGATCATACATTGTTTTTTTTTTATTTCTCTTCTTTCATTTTGTAGCCACAATAGGTTAACCCTGCAAGTGTACCTTTCAACAACATTCAACGTTAGATTTCCCTCACCGTGCGAGTCAAAAGCTAGGTTTAGTCAGCTACGAACCCTCATTGTCATACCGAAATATTGTTCGTAGTTTTCTCCTCTGGGCAAAGTTGGTTTTTCTTCCATTCATGGCGGCTCTGTAAATGTACCTCAGTGAATGACCAGGAAAGAAAGGAGGGGGGGGGCAGAAAGCCTGTCTTCGGAAACACTTCACACTAGAGACGTGCCCAGGGGGAGATTGCGTGGCCCAATTCCAATAAAGTTCCATGTCATAGACCTTTTGGCCTGGTTATCTTTTTTTCATTCCCTAGCTTTTTAACAAGGATCTTACCAAACAACAACAGAAAGGATTGTGCCAAGCTTGGTGTTGTCATAGCACGAAAATGGGAGATTGAGGTTTGGCAACATTGCATGGGTAGTTATGCACAATCCAGTGATTGGAACTCAAACAAATGTACCTCTGATTCGAGTAAACGAGAAAGAGGGGGAAAAAACCTATCCATTTTTTTTTTCTTTTTTTTAATTGATGTCCAAGTCTGGGAAAGTTTTCTAAGAAGTGAGCACTCCTACTCAACCACTCTCTTGGCAAGTTTCCCAGTGTTAAGAGACTGGAAGGACATGACTTTTCAACGGAAGTAGGAAAAAAAAACAATAACTATGAGGAAATGTCAAACAATTGTACAATTTTTTTTTACCAAAAATCCTGTTTCTGATCAAAACCCAGCACATTTGATTGTTATTTGCTGGGTTAAGTAGGCATTTGCTAAATAACAACATGGAAAACTAATTGGGTAGCAACAGTTAAATCTAGTTTACACATTAAGCTTAAATGTTTAAAAAGGGTGTTACATGTTTTTCTTTATTTTGCATAGAATGCGTGAAGACGTATCTAGCTTTAGTTGTTTCCTTCGGTAACCAATAAAATGGGTAGAAACTTACCTAACACAGTTGATTTTTTCAGAGATGAATTGTCGCAGATAAGCACTCAGTTTAATGTTGAAGAGTGGCGAATTATTGTTTAAAAAAATCTGCAGTGGTGGGCCAGCACCAGTAGTGTACAAAAATAGACAAATCGGAGTGTTTCCGTTTCCAGGCGATCCAGCGCCTGGGTAGCGACCAGCGCTATAGCGACCAGCGCTATGTACAAAAAGTGGCAACCAGCGCCGAAAGATTCCTTCGATCCTGTCCTTACCCAGGCATCATAAGAACTACCCCAGTAAAGCTCCCCACCCAGCTTATATAGTCTGCCGTTCTCTTTCCCCAGGGAGGAAAAAAAACAGGTCAGACAGATCTGTATGCCTGTTGGGCACAGCATAGCATGTAATTATCCTAAGGTAATAAGGACAAGTTGTATAAACCCCCGGGGGAACCAGTTTAAAAAAAAACTGCAGTACAGTACATATTTGCGGGATAGGTGAGGTATGAGGACTTATATTTAGGGCATGACCGTCACTTGGCTTGTTGTGCATATCTGCGGTGCGTTGTTTAATTAAACGGCATTTGCCAGATGGAAAGTACATGTAGGACAGAACCTCAAGTGCGTGTGTGTCATCTCTGGCACACCTACGGTACGTCATTTGAGGGTATGGGTGCTGGGTTCTCTAGTTAGCAGTGAACTAGATCATAACATGTTTTATACATTGCTTGTTACAGAAACAGTCGGCCTTGTCTTAAGATGTCAGAATGGGTTAAAATTTGCTCAAAACTTTCCCGGCTCATCTAAAAACAACCGCTGTACTGGTTCCTTAATGATGTACACATAAAGCTAATCATACATTTGAAATATTTGGGGTTAATGCGGTTGCTGTTAAGCTATGTTTGTCTTCTTGTTCGCACAGAGGAATGCCAAAATTTTCTCACAAGAACTGTGCAGCTTAATTTGCTCTGAGTGGAAAGTTCACTAAAACTTCAGTACCTGGCAAATTGATGAAATTCATGATGGTTTGTAGGTGCACACATATCAAGCCATGGTATGCCGACAGATTGTGATGCACACCCTCTAGATTAACTTATATACCACTGGTTGTTGCATTTTTGATTGATTTTCAGCAATTTTTGTCTCAAACTCGTATCAAATGTGAGAAACAAACTAATAAATGATGTGGTGGTTCTCGGTAGTGCTTGAGTAGTATAAACAATAAAATAGCATAATTATTTTTTCCCATCAAATTGATACATTAGAACGTTACCACGATCTACTCGGCATATTTTGGGATAGAAAACCACTTTCAATCATTGCTTGACTGTATTCTTCCTATTCTTCCTCTTTTTGACTTTAAGCCTGTGCTTTTCTCAAGTACTGTAACCACTTTGGCTCTCCTGTAATGCATGTATTGCTTACCTTGTTTCTTCCTGCGTCTGGGCTTTGCAATGTTATGATGGATGCTGTCAGGCGTTGTCCCGAGTCAAAGCAGTTGGACGCAGCACCGCATCTGCAGAAGATAAATTGACCATTTAGAAGTTGATGATTGCAGGAAATTTGTTTGTTTGTTTGCCTGTTTTTTGTAGAGGGGAGGAAAGGACTAGGGATGGGATGTGAGGTACTGGCGAGTTACCGGAGCAAGGAGCTGAGATCTGAGTTAGTTGGGGTTTGCTTGAAGCAAAACATTCAGGAACATTCAACGTAATTGAATAAGTGACGGTAAACAGAGTTGGAGCGATGATGGATGTCGCTGAATTTCGAACCAGACACAATTGTGCCGAGCCTGTAG
Source organism: Acanthaster planci (assembly GCF_054643075.1). Lineage (NCBI taxonomy): Eukaryota > Metazoa > Echinodermata > Asteroidea > Valvatida > Acanthasteridae > Acanthaster > Acanthaster planci. The sequence continues at coordinate 12,478,398 of NC_141793.1, forward strand.
CCAGAAAAACAAGAAACTTTGTGGCATGCTGCAAAGGATGGAATTGGAAGCTGTCGGTCTTTTCATTTCTCAGGACGTTGGCACCTGCTCGTCACACACACGCACATACCTACCTGAACAGAGTCGGAGAAATTTTGTCACAGCTCTGATTGGCGAAGCTATCACAAGTGATGTTGCTCATCTGTCGGCACTGGGCAGAGTGACCTGCGCTTAGGACGAGCTGGTCTTTAAATACCTTCCTGATTGGGGTGCCTACTCATAGTGGGCACGCCAACTTTATTTGCACTCCACTGCACACTAGGACAACCACCCACATACGTAGGGCTCTTTTTAAGCTTCACCATTGGCCCATTTTGCTCACTGTTGTCAAAGGATGCCCATGAAATAGGCCACTGGCAGGAACCGGGGGGCGTGCCTTGATGCCCCACTTTTCCCCTCTCTCTCGCTTGATCTGGTCTCTAGCCGAACTTGATATGGAGGGCGCTTTCAGTTGTGGAGTTCGGTTGGAATCACGATTCAGTAGACAGGTGATAAAACGGAGGCCCACTTTGCTGTGGTTGCTCGGTAGTGTCCACAAAATGGACCAATGGCTTGGATAGGCCGGGGTTGGATTCGTACTAGACCTGTTTTCCCTTTTCCCGGCCTCCTGACAAAGTGGGCAGAGTGGGAGTTCAGAAGTAGAAAGTTATGCAAGCATACACGTTCCGTGTAATGAGTGATGTACATGTATGTAGGTTACGTGAATCATCATGGTGCCAAAAAATTACCCCTAATCTTTACAGGTCTAAGAATAACAAGTGGTGGAAATCAATGATGAAACATCCTTACATAAAGTGTGACATGAGTATTCTCATATGAATGGACGCACTAGTCAGCATCCATGTACTTGATCTGCTGTGACAGGTTGAGTTACTGATGCTTAAAACTGCAAAGAAGAGGGTTGGATGACTAAAAAATTATCCTGAAATCATGAGAGTCTAACACTGGCAAACGTCCAAAGGGATCCGAATTTATATTCCTTGCACTTTGGGGAAATTCTGTCCTGTGTAGTGACTAAGTGGCTGGGCTCTGCATTGTTTATGGTTTTTGAAAAGGAAGTCTCACATTGATAGGGAAGTAAAACACCACCTGAGCTGTAAGACATCACAGCACATGAGAATTGATTGCCTGTTAAGTCTTGCAACTTCGCCAACAAGGTTTCACCTTCAAACACTTCTCGCCATTGGCTGCTGACGCATAGCACAAAACAATTACTGTCAGTTCCCAATTAGGTTGATTGCTGAGTATCAAGTATTCACAACTATTGAAAACAGTGTCGGGTTTGCTTGGTGTTTATAAAGCAGTCCTCTGCATTGTTGTTGCCCCTGCTTTTTCCCAAAGCAGACGCAACAATAGGATGCACCAGAAGTACTTTGACGTCAGAAGCGAGGCTTTGCGCTCGCTGGGTCACCGTGGAGTCCCACTTTACTTTTGTTGCATGATCAGCCATTCGTGGCAAACGGGGCAAGGCTGGCACACTCACAGGTATGGCTGGCAAGGATACGGGCAACAATAGATAATGGAGGTTACTGGGGCAGAGAAGGTACACGCAAGGCTTAAGGACGAACCTTGCCTCCCCTTTCACAGTGGTGGCCGTATTGGGCCTTCTTTGAACTTCTGGTGGGAAAACCCAAAAGTAGCACTCTGTCCTCCGGAATACCAGAAATGAGACCAGAGACCTAAAAACCTTGTTTTCTTGTATCAATGTAAACTTGGTACATGTAAATGTATACTTACGTGTACAATGTAGCATGGAGACAGAATTCTACATGTACCTCCGTGATTGTGGTTATCTGTCCAAGTAAACTTTTGATGTTAGCTTCGAGAAAGGCTTACCTACTCTCATGGTTGCTCATAACTTTTTTCACAATAAGCATTTGGAAATTTACCATACACTTGTCTTAAATTATCAGTATCGGGAATTATTGATGTGATCGTATGGGCTACTTGTGTTCTTAATTCCAGGCACGAAACTGTACACAGTCTGTTTAAATTTTGCTTCATTGCGTTTCATACACTGGATTAGGAAAAGAACGATCAGAAACACAAAAACAGCTGGAAATGTCCATAATAGATAAGGCAAAGTCATCATGATCACTCACGAGTTTGATTTTGGAAATAGCACATTTTCACGATCTTTACTTTAACACGTGTCTGAAACGAAACTTGGGCACAATTGAATGGCAAATGTGGGGTACATTTGCCGGTCATTGCTGAATCATGCTGATATATGTGAATACTTTTGACAAGAGAAAGGAGATCAAGCACTCATTGTTTTAAGGCACAAAAATATTTAACGAATATTTGGTGGAAAATTATCATTTTGTTGAGATTTTTCTTTCATGGTGATTGTTTCTGTGGGATTGGTTGGCCACCTCTTTGTTTGGTTGTATCTCTTTAATGAACCACAGTATTTTCCCTTATGACAGTGGTAAACTCTTGCTAAACTGACCTACATACATATAATGTCCCAAATTCAAGGGCATTCACAGGTAGCCATGAATATTTGGCATTCGTGCATCAACCCTTGTCATAAGTGGGTTGATGTATATGATTGGGCTTTGACGATGTTGTGGCTTAACCCATTTCTCCATGTGTGTACCTTTGTACATGTACGTATTGATTTATTAGAGTTTTGTTATACGACGCGTAATAACAATAGGTGCGGTCATGACACGTTCACTTGTAGAAATACCTAAGCCCAATAAAAACAAAGCAACAAGAGGGATCCAGATTCCTAGTCAAAAAAAAAAAAAAAAAAAAACTGGGCCAGCATAAACATAATGATCGAAGTATTGAAGGTTAATTTACCGGTGCAGGCATTGCACCATTCAACCCAGCGTGATGTCTTTCTATTCTCTCTGTCCTTACCCTTCTGTTCCATGCATAGCATTTTAACCCATTTTGGCTGTGGTGTAAGTTTCCAGTCGCGTGAGCTGCACCACCACGTGGCCTGGAGTGGTGGGTCTGTGTGCGTAATCTTCCCTCCCTCCCCCCCTCGCTCTCTCGTCACACCCCAGTAATCAGATCAATGTGGGGATATTACCCAATTTTTCTGTGTGTGTGTGTTTGCATGACCCAGTTGGTTTTTTTTTTTTTCCCCATTCAAAGGGGTGCATTTATGGCCCTGTTAAGGGAACACTGGTACACACACTGAGTCCCCCCTTCTTTGCACCTCAGAACTAGGCCAGTGTACACACTTGGCAGAGGAGCGTGGATAAGCCACTTGAGATGAGCTGTGTAACACCCCCCCCCCAAATTTGAGAATAGGGAGAGATGTAGAGGAGTTAGATACAGGTCGGCCTGAATCAGTCAGATGATAAATCACAAAACACAATTGTCTTGACACTAAACTTCCCTCTTGGAAAGCCTATACTCCCTGATCCAATACTTGGCCCATGCCGGCAAGTTGACCTTGTACCAGTTTGCAGGTACAATGCCCCCGATGGGAATGATGTTTACAGAACCACAACTCATGGAAACATGCAGAAATTAATGCAGTTTTTGAACGTTTGTCAAATTCCTCCTTAAACGATGGTCAGTCCTTCATGCAATAATGCAGATTACTTCATTGCAAAGCTTGTAGATGTTTAAACGGAAGGTTATTCTATTTTGAGGCACACTCGATATTGTAATCTTTATATTTGTATACCTACTGTAATCACGATAACGAGAAGAGGACATAATAATAAATCTTGTGCCTGATGCACCAACCATACCAAGCACCTAGTCTCTGAGTATAGACTACAATAAACACGATATTGTAACACTTTTGAAGTAAAGTGTTACTGAACATTGTACAGGTACCTGTTGATTACTGTTGACTTTTTGCGGTGTAACATCCTTGGAATGTATACCTTGCACAGATGATACAGCCTTTCTAATCATTCTTGTAGAAGCTGTCTTTTAAGTGGTAGTTCCAGTGGGTTGGACTCCACATCTCAACGTTGAAATTGGCTCTTAATAGTAAGTGGGAACCCACTTTACGCCCTAACATGGAAATGCGGTGCCGGCTTACAGAAGAATAAATACAGCATAAGCGTTCATGCATATTAGACTTTGACCAGGGTTTAGCAGCAGAGTACAGCAATCTGAGCAAGATTTCCACGCCAGATCAGGAAAACAAAACGTGTCAATTGAGTTTTAATAGCACCTCAGAGAATAGGCAAAGGAACACAGTTGGTACTCCTGGCCATAGATATAGGTTAATTGTAGACCTCCAGTGATGACTATCTTTTAGATGGGCATCGTTTGTGCATGAACTTATATCTTCGGAATGTTAAGGTATGGATCTGTACATTAAAGTGAAAAAGAGGGTGAATGAATTCACATTGTGTTGGTGGAATTCGGGACAATCATGGAGACTGTCTTTTCCATTTTAGATGGGACGTACATGTACACTTACATGTATGGGGGGTTGTAATTAGTCAGAATTTATACTTTGTCGCTTTCACCTTGAAGTGACGTATAGGATAGTTTTAGTGCACCACAAAGTGGCATACCGTCCATAGACTTTGTGCACGTCAGTTCATGGTGTGGCACATATCCACGATGCATCGCTTCACCATTCAACTGACGACTTAACCAAAAATGTGCGAAATATGCACCATGGTTTGGCAGTAACTTGTTTATTTCAAGACTTTAAACAGGTTTACTGGAAAAAAGGATTTCGTTTCATTTTGAAAGGTACATTGTACAAATGATACTAACTGCACAGATATCACATTTGACTATTTACATGTCATAGGAGTGGATTTGGGATATAAATTTTCCAGTTGATAGTTTTGTGTTTAACCGAGAGAAGGTCAAATTAAGAAATAATCAAGTGATTACACAATGGTATGTACACAAGCCTTTTTGTATTCATGTCAGTTGACCGTTATTTTCATATCTTTTTGCTAGACAATCTTGGAAGTGTAAACTGACGAATGGGTTGTAATATTGTAGCTTGAATTAAATTATTATGAGCCTGGAATCCTCAAGTACAGAAAGGAAGTGGCAGCCAAGTCTTGAGTAGATTTTCCAGAATCCAGCTTCCTGTTGGATCTCTCCCTCAGATCCATCTTGTATCCTTTCATTTCCCTGCTCTACATTTTGTTCTCAGTAAAATCCCTGCTCAAACAAATTCGGCAACACATTTCAGGCAAAAAGGGCAATGATTGGATGATGAACTTCAGAGTGCAACATGCAGGCGGCCGTCTCAATGAACTGCATTGACTGCATTTTGAGTGACAGTAAGCTTTTAGAAATCAAGGCCTGTGTTTTTTTTTTAACAGGCTCAGTCATTACCCTAGAGAGTGATGTTGTACTTCAAACAGAAGATGCAAGTAATAATTAATGTCTGTTTCTCTTATGTGGAAATTATGTTTGGGGTCGTTGAGAATGATGTACACTTGAGGATGGTTAATTAAAAAAAAGTGCATGCGCAAGGTACATGTACTTGGAAAGTGTTGAGGAATTTAGTACGGTCAGCTTCCTTCATAAGCCGCTCAATTAAAGTAAAATCCAAACAATCTTATTTGTGTATTCTTGGCAAATCAGTGATAACACCCTTTGCCCTGGTCTCATCGAAATATATTTTTCTTTTTCCACGGAGAGATGAGTTATGGAGCCAGTGTATGGAGGGAAATAATGGTGCCAAGATGTCAGTTTTCTCAAGCTGCACAAAAGTCATTTTTTAGTGCCTGTTGGCAGAGTTCGTTTTGTTCAAGGACGTGCAAGATTGTCAGTACCATTGTTCCTGCTTAGAATCATTTTTGAAAGCAGTCAGTGTTAAAGCTTTAATTCAATTGTTATTGCAACTGTGGTTTATCAACAAAGCACCCCAGTCGTCTCATTTTCCACTCTTAGGTACATTTCACTCCTTCAAATCTCACATCAGTAGATGTAAAAGCATTAGGTAAGTGAAATTTGGCTGTTTTGCAAAGTTTGAAACAGAAAAGGTCTGTTTCTGAACTACCATTCAACAGCATGTCTCCAAATTTGATGATACACTGTAGACTTTATAAAAGATCCATTTATTTGTAAAATGACACTCCAAAGGATTAGATCCTGGCTTACCAGATTTCATGTAGGAACCACTCACAGGATTCAGTCATGGTAAATCCACAGGAGAGAGACACTTGTTGCATCCAATTCTAGCACAGTAACAGCAAATTTTACTTTTGCATCCATTCTTGGGACGAGAGCATCTTGGAATCGCAACACTTCTCCAGAGTCCCAAGTTAGATACTGAATACTCTCAACTACAAAGTTTGTTTCCAAAAAGTAGGACACCGGGTCCTTCAAATTTACGAGCGTTGCGTGAGACAGAGTCTGTGTTACAAAAGTTCAAGACTGCAAGGCAGAGGTGTACACAATGCAGTCGAGTAATGCAGCATTGGGGGTTGTCCAGTAGAAAAGGGTTTTCCAGCGAAATTGGGTTAAAAACCTAAGTCTGAGGGAAGAGGTCAGTGTCGCTGCTGCTGTTGCTGCACCTGTGTCGTCAGAAGTAACAGTATAAGCTGTGTGGGTTTGACAGTTTTTCTTCCGCTGTCGTTGGTTATTGCGGCTGCCAGGTCAATTGCAGTCAACACCTCTGCTCGTCCAAGCGGGCGAAGAAAAGAGAGACCCTCGAAAATTGTGTGCATTGCTCAATGCCTGTAGGGTCCCCCTTTTTTATATTATTGTCACCAAGGAAGTTTGTGTTTGGTGGAAAAGTGGCCACAAACCCGGTGAGAAAGACAGTGTCGAAACATGGCATCAAAACGTGGCAAGTTCTCTGGGTACTTTACCTCTCTGCCTGTGTAGGTTAGCAGTGCGGTGATTGCGGTTGTTTGGTTAGCACAGCGTACTGCTCACGATGGCGTAAGATAGCTTATTGATGTTGGTGCGAACTTACCCAGAGCAGCGTGCTGCATGTGTCGAGGATCTAAGTATAGACTGATGTTCTCATACCTGAATCCATCCCCCACACCGTCCGTGGTTAATCTGTTGTAAACTCACCAATCAGTCTGTACGCTTGCCTCTGAACTTTTTTTAAAATCCATGCCCGCACCTCGTTAATTTTTCAAGCTGCCTTGCTCATCACTCAGACATCACATGACAGGTACCACCTCCCCTCTTGTTATGTCACTTCACAGAGTGTCAAGAAAGCCATTACCCCCCCCCTCCTTGCCATTGCATTGATCTGACAGTCAACCCCCCCTCAAGTTAATGCCACCACTGTCCGCACCACGCAGTGATTCCCAGAAATATGACCATTTATGTTGCCAGTTCGGAATGTGTGAGCCAAGTGATGATTGGTCAAGTTCCCTTGCCTGACTTTTGTGGCCGTAACCGCAGCCTGACACGTGGAATTTTTTGTTCAAACAATAAATTATGGCCCCTCGTATTTGCGACGTGGAATGGTGGTATTAAGTGCCCCGGGGTCGATATGGCTGTTTTCTGCCAGTTTGCTTTTTTTGTTTTTTGTTTTATAAAATAATTTTTGTCATTGAAACAAGTGTAGCAAATAAGCCAAGACCTGCACACCTGTACTTTTGATCTCCTAAATGAAATCCCTGAAACTGCACAGAAAGAAACTTGGACAGTTGTGTTGACTTTTGACTTTTTATGCTACAAATTCTAATACATGTATTTTTGTAAGAGATATGTTGGAATTTAATGAAAATCTTCAATTGTAGTGTTTGTGTTACAGCCACAGTTTTCATCAAAAGCGTGCCAAAGGTTACAGTGGTACTAATTCACCTGTGTGCTTGACACACCTTTGACAGCAATTGTTAGTCTCCACACAAAACTTCCCCAAATGTGTTACATTGTTATATTTTGTATCATAATTGCTTCCTGAATATGTTACTTCCCCCCTCCCATCAGAAAAAAAGTCAGGTTGCACCAGTGGACCTATAGTGTAATTCACTTTGCACTATCCTTACCACATGTTTGTGCTAATAATGCTGATAAGAATAACTTATGAAATGGACCCGAGTTTCATTTCCGTCATTTACAACAAGCAAGTGGCTTAAATTGTTTAAATTTATTAAATTTAAAAAGATGTAAATATAGAAAGTTTTTAATCTTTCTACGCCTTGTTTCCCAATCACTGCCAACTCTTGTGTCCCACTCACACCCTCGCCCCCCCCAAAAAAAATTGGAAAATTTGTCTGAGCCATCCCCAAAGGATAACTCAGACCCTGTTATCAAAATATCGCACACCTTTATTCGTATACATTAACAGCTGTGGGTGACACAACGCTTCATTTACATCTCAGTCAACGCGTACAAAATTTGCACGGAACATCCCTTGAACTTTCCTGCGAGTCGTTACCTTTGCCCGTCCTTTTCTCTTTCTCTTTTTTCTCCTCCACTGTCAACAGTCTTCCGCAATGAACAGATTTTTACCTGGGTGCGATAATGAGCTACGGCTGACAGCCTTGGTTTGTACTTTTCCTCAAAGCTCAAAAGCCAGAGCTCCTAGCACACCTGGTCATTAAAACAGATACTGAACCATGCCAAGAATTTCTATTTTTACCCTTCTGCTTGGTGGGAATAAACACACTGATCTTAGTTATTAACACGTTAAGATAAACTGTCCTGTCAGCCTTGCACAAATTTCTGAAATGGTTTGAAATTCCTGATTATCGTAAGCTTAATCAGTTGCACGTACACACACACACCTTCAAACTTTCCCACGAAAGCCAAGTATGTGTATCAGCGTAAAAACACTTCCGCAGAAACTCCTACCTGTGTCCGGTTTTTGCATATCTGCCATAGTTTGGGTTTTAAAGTTTGGTTTGTGGTGAAGCTGAGAGAAGTACATTCATGTACGTGTATGATGCTTGTGATAGCATGCATGAAGTATAAGCTGTTGTGTTGAGGTGGGTGATACTGTTGTCCACATCATTACATGATTGCTTATAGTCCTTAGGCTCCCCTCATAGACCTCTCTCATGGTGCATCCATCTTGCTTTTCTACCATTCAAAGCAGTGTAACTAACTGAGGCTGGAAGGACAAATAGTCTGTTTCCTTTTATCAATTATTTATTTTGTGAAGATGTCTTACTATTTCCAGTTTGTCTACAGGAAACAAGACAAACATGGTGGCGTCAAGATAAATGTCTGTACCTTGGACTTGGAGGAATGAGAAGGTTCCTCCATACATGTACTTACACAGATTGATGTGCTTGAACCCAGGGCATATCCTCAAAGTTTTGTTGCATGGTCTGTGAACATAGTTAACCTACAGTAATACGCAAACCGTACATGCACTTTGCACATTTGTACCTAGCCCTTTAAAACTTCAACACAGAACTGACTGCACCTAGCTGTCACAATACCCAATTTTGAGTGTCCTGTCCCAAGGGTGCCTTACTTTCCCCCAGAGGACCCCTCTCCAGCCCTTGTTGACACACAGGGCATATATATCCCCTTACCAGGTGAGACAGGGAGTGTGCCAGAGGGGTAGGCAAGGCAGGGCAGAGTCTACAATTAGAGAGTCATTGCAGGGTGGTGAGGGATGGCTGACTGGGGTGTTAATAGAGAGAGGGCAAGGGGTTGGTCAGTTTTGGGTGAGAAAGTGACACATTGTCATTGATAGGCGCAGACCGATGTTTCTGCCCACAATTCCATGAAATCTGGTATCCCTGACTTCACTAAGTCATTATATCCAAGTTCATGACAAACTCCTTTATTCACTGCTATGAAATGATAACCCTTGATATCTTTCAGTGAAGCTTTATACTTTAAGTTTGTAGGGACAGGGGTAAAACACTTACCATGACACAACATGTGCACCCCCTCTCTCCAAGACAAAGTGGGTCCGTTTGCTGCACAAAAGAAAATGTTCTGCAGGAAAACCTGACCCAAAGCTAACACCACCACAGGTCTACATTGATCAACAGAGTGACCCCTTTTTTAATTACCTGTATTTTTTAATTTTTTTTCTAGCAATTGCTGTCCACTTCATTTACACCCTGCTGGTCTCAAGAAGCCTTTCAAACTGTCTCGGCTACATCGCCTTACTTGTCAAAGCAATTCCCCAGCAGTGAACTCTGGCTCAACTGCGCTTGCCTTGGCATACGTCCCCACAGTGATCACGTTCCTTGCTTACTGGTAGCTTTTTGTTTACAATTGAAACCTCTTTCAACCACCATGCATACGATGCCATCTCTGCACTCACAATGGACGATCTCTTTCCCCCCCCCCCAACAATAGTATCCACTTCCAACAATTGCCCTGTGTAGTCCCTCCACTTCCCCCTCTCCGACCTCAAGTGAACACTTAATGAAAATGTACACTGGGGCATATTTCTCTTAATCGGATATCCCCTCGAAACCCGCTGTGTGAGGGAAATCCAGAGCGGTTGTTACCCGGGCCACTGGAGGTTCAACCCTGCATGTGAGGAGTTACCGGCCCGTACGTGGAGTAACAGGTGAAAGTACGATGCCCCAGCTTACTACTGATGTGCCCTATAGATGGGTAATATTCTCCCACTGTTGTTCCCCTCCCTAAGCATTCCATTCTTCTATGAGTTGTTGACAGCAGATTACGAAAAGAGTAGATTGCCTGCTTGGGTTCAGAGGAGTCTTTAACTACATGTACTTTTGTCAGGATTTGGCCCAAGATTTTTGAAATTGCTAACAGTGTTATATTTGGCCGCTTTCACAGAACTGAATTAGTCGGTGTACATCCCTCCCCCACATGTCAGTGTATTCACATCCATGAGTGAAACCTCAGGATTCTCTTCGGTTGAGTTCCTGAATGCCACTTCGTTGACCGCGGAACTTGATCAGTCAGTATTTGGACTTGTAGTTTGATTGATAGGTTGTTAATTTATTGGTTATTTCACTGGCCAGGTAAATTAGTCAATGAATGAATCAAATGCCTGATTTCTTACTTCTTATAAATTTTTCCACAATGCCTGCTCATCAAGTTACATTTTTTCATCAAAGTATGCTCTTATTTGTAGTAAAGATTGCGGTAACACCATGTATTTATCTCTTCTTTGAGTAGAACCGGGGAAGAACCTTACATACTCAAAGAAGAGATAAATACATGGTGTTACCTCAATCTTTACTACAAATCTAGTTTCTTTCACCATGAAAACCTTTAAGTCTTATATATGCTCTTATTGTTACCAGATGTGATAACATTCCTAATCAAATTTTCTCAGTTAATTTTGTTAGGTTGTTAGTTAATACCTCCCAGCACTAATTGAAATTTCCCATCTATAAAGGTGACAAAATCGTAAAAAGGTCTGGTTTATCTGCTGTCCTCTCCACAACCCTGCTGTCACTTCCTTCATCTCGTGAGCAGTTACAGTTCACGTAGATCAAGACGGCTTCTCCTGACTTGTCAACAGCGTGTTCAATCATGCTTTCAGCAGCCACCAAAGACCCACATGAAAGACTTAACGATATTCTGGGACCAATTAAGCGCCGGATTGTACACCTCGGCCCTCGCAAAATAGTCTTTACCACTCAGTAAATTGTTGTATCATGGGCACCTATTTATTTGGATTGGTACATGTAAATTGGTGACACGGAGATTGAAAGATTTTTTCGAGGGTGGCTTTTGCAAGGTAAAGATCATGGGTTACCAATATTTTCCCAAGGATGTACTGCTTGCGTAAGGTTCTGGCGTACGTGTCTGATGTCTTGTAGTCAAAATTTCTTCTGGGAAACCATCCATTTTCTTCTCCTATTATTTACTTAAAATTTAGATTGATAAGTAATTGGCTCCAATTGTTTTTGTGCCATTTTGAGGCAGAGTGCAGAGATCATTTTGGGGGGCTTCAAATGGTGATAAGTTGGCCATCTCTTGGCCTTAGAAAAGCAAGGAACAAGGTCCGTGGCATTAAATCTAGAGATTGTCCTCCACAGAAAGCTGCGTCTCATCATTATTATTATTATGTTACCACACTGATAATAGCACCCTAATCCAAAAAGGCTCTAAGGTGCTTTACAATATAAAACAATAAAACTAACATCTATATTAATATGTTAAGAATACGAATACAATTGAAATAGTACATAAAATACAACACTTCCTGGTGCACCAGAAAACCACACCCAGAATGTGTCGTCCCAACACCGCCTATTTAACTGTCATTTTCCAGTCATCCTTAATCTTTGACATTATTTGGTTTGCAATTTCCGAGGACAAATTTTTACCTATGAAACATGTTTTGTGCTTACTTGTCTTGACAAACTGTTCTTAGTTTTCAACTACCATACACCTACAGGTTTTTGAATACCATACAGGCATGTCATGTTTGTCAGAAGGGTGACACTTGATCACCATTTCAGAAATAACTCAAGATCTTTTTGGGTAGGGTTCCCGACGGACCAACATAACAGTATGTTTTTGACAGTGTGACTTTTCAGGTCCAAAATCCATGATTTTGAACTTGAGTAAATTGGCTGTGGAACATAACGAATGTGACCCTGGGCCTTGGGGACTTTACACAGAGGGTAATACTGAAGAAACCTAAGTAGAAACCCAACTTGCCCAAGATGTCAGCATCTCAACTGAAACCCCACCAGGCTAAGAAGAGATTAAAAGACCAACCACCTCTACCCCTCCAGACTCTTAAAAAAGGACACCATCCACTACATGAATGTGTTGTAGAGGCCTCATGGAAGCAACTAATGGGACATTCATAGAGGAAGTATTAAAACACTCCACCCAAATTGACCGTGATTTACTGGAGCAAATGCCGTGAACGACTGGCTAGTCCCCCTGAGTATTGTTAAGAAGGAGTTTGAGCCATTTCCAGCCATGGAACCTTGATTGATTACCTCCAGATGGTTCCCCCCACATCAAGCTGGAGGCTCTAACATAACAGATTTCAGTTTTTAATACTGCTGTAAATACCTTCCATCCATAACTCATCGATTGGAATGTGGACTTACGTATGCACTTAAGCCGAGCATTTATGATGTGTTACTTGTCACAGGTGTTTTGCCATTGATAATGGCTAGTTGGCGTTCAATTTATGTGTTTTTTTTTTTAGTTTTCAATACGTTAAAAACTGCCTTATGAAAATAAGTATCCCCTTTTTAATAGCAATACACAATAATTTTGGAAATTTACACATACACTGACTGAGGGTGAGTGCAGCAAATAGCACTTATAATTTTTATCTTAAATCATGCTGTGGAATATTGAAATTTGGTACCAGAAAACTTGGGCAGAATTCTTCTGTTGTACATACAAAAATGTACATTACATAGCATTTCAATAATCAGCAGAAGACTTGGTTAGAACCCTTTTTCCGCACCATGACATTTGCTTTTCAAAAGAAATGCATTCCTTCTGTTCATCTCAAAATGAAATGAATGGTTGATTATAAAATATTATACATTAGTGTTTATTCAAATCACAGTCTTTATCTTTCCATCTGTCTCTTCATGAGTTTGTACGAAATGTTTTGTTTCCTTTTATTCGGCTGATAGTGGCCTGCCACTGTCACAGTGTGCTTCAGATCAGAGGTGTTAGCAATGAACTCCATGCACAGTACCCTATGGGCACTAAGAGTCTGCTAAGATTGAATAGCATCGGGAAATGAACAATTATGTGCCTTGTTTATATATAAATGTGGACCTGATCTACCTGAAGAGAGTTCCCAAAACGACCGCCCGCAAATCCTTCAACCTCCCCTGCCAAGCAGTTCTGTTTCCCAAATTATCCAATCATCTTTTTCCTCTCTCTCTGCTGCATCCTTTCTTATTGTACCCACAATCCACTGTCGATGAAGAATGCTTGAGAATTTGTGGCCGCCCAGTCTCCCAGATTTGACGCTTTGTTCTCTGCCCGCTGGAGCAATGACAAAGGATTGAGGGCAGGATGGGCGGTCTACTTCTATCGGATCTTCACGGGGAGGGAGGTGACAAGAAATTAACCCCTTAAATGGCATCAGAGCAAGCAGCGAGGAGAGACGGCACACATTATAGTCATAATGACTTGGAATGCCCTTTGGGTCACGGCAGTGCTTGCTTTTTGAGATTTGTGCAGAAGGACCGAATGGAAATCTTCAGCTTAAACAAAAAAGTGAAAATTGTGACCACATTTTAGTGATTAGCAGTGAGGTTTGACCCCTTACTTCTTGCGAGTTGCACAGCCTGCGGATGTTAATTTAAAAGTCATTAGCCAGGGTCGGACAATTTACTTGGAAAAAATCAGGCGAACCTGTGGACAAGATATTAGTAGGGCGTGTTTCAATGGGAGGAATGACCTTTTGACCACTTTGGCCTGTCCCGTAGGTTCCAAGAGCATCAGAGTAGTTTGTCTACTAGCTTTGTTAAGAAAATTTCTACTTACAAGTATCTTACATGTACAACTTGTATTGCAGAGCAAATGTTATAAACAATTATCTCAATGCAGCTTTTTTTGTGGTGTATAGCTAGTAAAAACCAAGTCAGGTAGTTACATGCAAAAGCTTTAATTTAAAGACTTGAGTTGAAAATGCCATCCATGAAAACAATTTAACTCATGAGTAATATGTTGCACACTTTTTAAACTTGTTTGGTGCAAATGCACTAAAAAGGACCCAAGAATCTTGTCCTCCCTCCTTGACCCAATGTGAAAATAATGCCAGTGGGGTCCAGAGTCAGGTAATTGGAGAGCTCTTCATGAGTCCCTGTTCTGGATCATTTGGGGGGGCCTGGTACCAGGTTTATTCCAGATTACAACTTCACTGACAGATCAACTAGCAGGGCCAGCCAGCTTTGTCCAAGCAGAGGGAGCTTACTGTGGGCAAATGCGCCTGAGTCTGCATACCCTCCACACCTGTTGCTGAGTGAATTGCCACAGGTTTCATTTCAGCTCTGTTCACCTTTTGCCTTTGCAGTTCTCTTTGTCATTGTTTCTTGGTCAGGATGTAAAATTGAGACATCAAAGTAGCAGAGTAGGCCCACGTTCTCAACTTCTTCTTGTGAACTGCTAAGGGAACACACTCTCCCCCCCTTTAATTCTTTTGGGTATTTTTTGGAAACAAGATGGCTGTTCTTGCCCACTATTTGACACATGTTGCTTTGTTACAGCATAAACAGAGATTTGATATTTCAGCGGGGAGTTCTCCAAACAATTTGATCAATGCCTAGTGTACTTTTGGAACAAATCCAATCATATGCGTGATCTCCATACCTGTGTGCCTCTATGACCAAGGCCAGCATTCCAATACCAATCATTTGTTTCATTGTTCAAGAATGCGGACACGATCAGATGCATGAGAGATAATCATCATGCCTCCACTTTTTTCTGTTTTCCCCGCCCTTTTTTTTTTTTTTTGGAAACATAGAGTAACAAAGCTGTCTTGGCTTGGTGTGGTCAGTTAGACCTTGGTGTAACGTCTTTTGTTAGGAAACGTAAACCTTCACACTTTGTGTTTTGACAGGCCAGGGTTTTTTGGGGTTGGGTTTACTTTCTCCTGCTGAGTAAGTGGGTCAACTCACGCAGCCAAGGCTTCCCAATTCCTTTTTCTACTACCTCTACAAAGTCAAATTATGGTTGCTCAGAGCATGGGCCTGATTGGTGGGCATTGCAAAGGGGGACAAGGGGGATGCTCCTCCTCTCTCTCTCCCCCCCCCCCCCAAAAAAATGACAAAAGAGAAAAGTCAAAATCAGTCCTTCCATTATCAGTGCTAGATCAGGTCATGAAGCTGAACCCCCTCCCATATTATTCCCTGTGAATAAAGTTTTGTCCTCCACCCCCTGAAAATATCCTGGCAATGCTCACCCCTCCCTCCCTTCCCCATCAATGGCAATGCCCATGGGCTAATTCCATGGTAACTGTATGAAACAGAAAATTGCTTAGAAATACATGTACACGTACGTATGTGTGCTGAGCAGAAATATGGCTGAGAACTGATCGCAAACTGTATGTATGGCATGAAAGTGTTGGCTGGTAAACCTGTTATTGCTAATCAACTGCTTTCTGTGCTTAGCAAAAATGCTTGTGCTCAGTACCTTCTAGGTCATTCATTGTAGAATACCATAGCCCCAAAAATTGTACATGAATTTAACTGTTCAAGCTACTTGCTCAGAGCAGCTTTTGTTTGTGTAGAGATTTTGGTTTCTGTTTGTATTCCCGTTCCCCTTTTTATATTATGGCATTTCCAATGATGCAGGTACAAAGAGAAGTAGCTTTGCTGAGAGATCTGGGGCCAATTTCATAAACCTGCTTAAGCACAAAAAACCATGCTTAAAAAAACAAAGTTTACCAGCTCAAATTGTGATTGTCATGCTAATGTAAAGACAGGTGAATACCATTCCAAAACAATATGCATCACATGGAGTTTTGGCTGGTAACCTGATTTGTCAAGCAAGGTTTTTCATGCTTAAGCAGATTTTGTGCTTAAGCAGCTCGATGAAATAGGGCCCCTGAGTGTTTTATTTATTGAAGTTGAAGCATATTTCAAAATGCTACTTAGTCCGCTCAGTGGAGAGTTTTTAAGATCAAGATCAGAAGGGCCTAGAAGGGTAGTGATACCAAGTAAAATGTTTTTGCCTTCTTTCCTCAGAGGCCCAGTGGTTCGGGGCAGCGTATGGCCCCAGGAATGCCACCTCCTTACAGTGGAGGGATGCGAGGTGCCATGGGACAAGGTATGGATCCCTCTCGCAAACGCCATGCCCACCCATCCGATGCACAGAAAAAGGGACAAAGGTATGATTCTCTCCTTACTCTCTGGATCAACACAAGCCATGCCCAGGTTTTTTTGGTTGTATTTGAATGGATTATAGAGTGTAGTGGCTATCCATTGTTTCCTAGATACATGTATGTAGGTTTGCCATTAATCCTAACTGCCAAGGGAGTGTGTAAAATCATATTGAAATCAGAGGATTTGGGACTGTTAGGGTAACAGTGCACGGTATACCATCAGAGTACAATAAAATGTTGGCTAAATACGGCCTTTTCACAATAGCGCGCCACCAAGAGTTTGCAACGCGTTGGCCAATCACAATGCACGAAATTTTTCGACCCAGTGCGTGTTTAGAATGGGGTCGACAAATTTTGCATGTTACGATTGGCCAACGCATTGCAAACTCTTGGTGGCGCACTATTGTGAATCGTCCCGTGTTGTGGATGGTTATGTATAAAAGTTTTTAAAGTTCACAAGGTAGGAGTCTTCAAGGTAAGAGCTGGAACTTTCTGTAGATGGTGGGTGGAATTGGATCAAACATCTCTCAAGAATACCTGTCCACAGATGTCATTTTCACAGTTTCTAGTTCACAGTTGAAAGCCATTATAAATGCCCCCACAATGACTACGAACCACAAAGTGGCAAAGTTTTTATGCCTGTCTGTGACAGTAACATTCTGATCCACATTATGGAGTAGTTTTATGCGTAACTTTTTGTCCCTCTCATTTTTCATGTTGTCAAGGTTTCTGTTTTTTTTTGTTTTTTTTTTTAGTTTAAGTTGTCATTCCCTAGCCCTTTATGTGAACCCACTCATGATTAGTGCAAGAATTCACAGCTTTCCAGTCCCTCTGTGTCACCCACCCCTGTCCAGCACCCTGTCAGAGACACCAGAAGCTTGGTAACAACAATCTCTCTCGGAAAAAAAAAAAAAAAATTGCACCGTCAAGATTGATATAGAAGGGGTAACAGGACATGCATGGGTTCAAACCCTTTGGCAAATCATCTGTCATATACCCTCCTCCCCTAAGAATTTCAAATTTAGGGGTGCTGAAAGTGTTTGTGCGAGTGGCTTTTTTTCCCCTCTCTGTCTCCCCTCTTCTCTCCCGCCAGGGAATGTTCCAGAATTTATGAATCCGGGGGTCTTGGATTGGACTGGGGAAATAAACATGTAGCCCATCGCGACTTTCATCCGTGAACCAAAAATGTAGCTAATGAGGATGAAATGTGCCGTATAGATTACACGATGACACGTGTTTACGTTTAGATGTGCTGTTGCATTGATTTCAGCCCGAATGTGGCAGGCAGGAACAAAAATGTTTATGGGGTTTGGTGCCCATTTATTTCTCATTTATGAGCGTGAAGTGTCAATCTATTTTACTGCCACTGTCAATCTTTTTTTGTTTCCCCTTCACGAAAATAACAGTCTTGGAGGAAACCGAACAAATCTCATTTTGTCAGTTCACCCAGAATGTTACATATTTGGAGGAAATAGTAGAACGCAGAAATTATTTTCATCGTTGGTCACCGAAAAAAAAACCTGTAGGCTGGAACCGGTATCTTTCTGAGATCTAAATAAGAATAGTATGTTGCTTCTTGTATGCATTTGATTGAATTGAAACCAGAGAGGTAAGAATTAAATCGGAACATCCTCGGGGAAGACACATCATGAAAAGCTGCATGGAATGAGTGATTATCGTTGCCTTGGTGGGAGGCACAGAAAAAAATGATGCATGCCTGGTCAGATAAAGCTGTGCACCCTTCGGGGCCTCAGGGGCGCTTGAGCCTCCCCCCCCCCCCGAGATTTTCTTGTTTCTTCACTTTCTGAAAAACAAAGATACACTATACACCAACGTCTTAAACCACTAGCTCTGATGTAGCCATACATCCCAGTCCCTCGTTGAACAATGGGAGGGAGGTCATAGGCTTTGGGGAGAATATTTTAATTTCAATCGGAGCCCCCCCCAACAAATCTTGGGTGTGCCACTGTGCTGTGCACATCGCTTGCATGAAAGAAAAATGACTGTCAGTGCCTTACCAACATACAGTAACCAGCCCTGTCTAGATTTTGATTCTCAAAAATGTGTTACATCTGTGTTAAAACATAAAAACTTTCATTGACACATGTTTTGTTCTAAATATTAATCTTTAAATGAGAAATCATTAATTCGTATGCATTTCTGTGATGATTATTATTTTTTCAATAAAGTGCCTCAATTGGTGGTGCTGGGGCAAGCAGCAGCAGTGCCAGGAAAAAGAAGAAAATGGCCGACAAGGTTCTGCCTCCACGGGTCCGCGAGTTGGTACCTGAGTCCCAGGCCTACATGGACCTTTTGGCATTTGAAAGGAAACTAGACTCCACCATCATGAGGAAGAGGCTCGACATTCAGGAGGCCCTCAAGAGGCCCATGAAGGTCAGTGTCTGGTTTTTGGGTGAAAATGTTTGAGCTAAAGCCAGTAAGATCTGTGAAAATTTAAAGTATTGAATTTTTTCAATACTGCAGGCATCTACTTTTTAAGAACCTAAAAATTGTACATGTACCAGTATGTACGAGGAAACATCATAGTTACCCATTTTCAATGGTGCAAATTCAGAGTTTGTACTGGACTTGAAGTCTGTGGCTTTTTAAGATGTACATGTATCAAAGTGTGTTAGTTTATTTGGTTTGGCATAAGGAACAACAGAAAGTAGTAGTTGACTATCTTATCGTGGAAAAATCTTTCTCATAAACACTCTTATAAAACTAACAGCTGCCACTAATGAAGTTGAAGGATTGAATACACTACCCCTTTAATACTGCAGTAATAACCCCCTTGAACTCTGACCTAATGGCCCACTCTCCTGCCACAAAATGGCATGTACTGTATCTTAATTTCCTGGTGTGGTTACGCAAGGGTAGGGAGTGGGTTACCGCATGGTCGGGCCACAGAGTGGAGCCCCAAGCACGTCATTCATCCCTCAAAATGGAATCGAAATCAAATCAGGTATCAAGTTAAACACTTTCAAGACCCGTCAAAGGGTAAAGACTTCCTCTAGGTTTTTTTTTCCTTCAATCGAGCCCTCACTCCTAGTGTCCCTAGGGAGGTTGTAAAGTTGACTTAAGGTGGCAGTCAACTTTTGTCCGTGCCCTGTCAGTGACAATCCGTCCCGGGTATTAGTGTCCACCGCAGCGACACTAATAGAATGGGCCTTTTTCACCTGGGTTCAGGTGTGAAGATCCCGCCATTCATCACCGGCTCTGCCTCGGGGCTCAAACCGGCAAAGTTTACCTAAGCCTTTATGCATGCCTGGCTGACTAAACCAGCCTGGGCCCACCGATACCTCATATCAGAGACACTGCCCCTTCATGTAGATTTTATGCGTGCGTGTGTGTTGGGGGGGGGATCTGTTACTGGTACATGTACATGTATATCCACCTGCCGTTACTTTTTTCCTTTTTTCGCGCTAAAAAGGAAGAATGCAGGCGATGAAAGGAGCAGCATTGGATGGCCTCCATGCATCAAGTTTCCCATGTATTTCTTTGTGTTGCCCGAGACCAATGAGATCTGAAGGCAATCTTTAAACAAGGGGGACATTGAATAGTTTGTGTGACATTTTGTCAGATGTACATGTATGTCTCAAGCTGCAGGATGAAGTGTGGGCAGTTGTCTCGAATCAACATGGAACGGCTAACGTTTTTTACAACATTCATTTTTTATTTCATGTTGTCTGTTACTTTTATCGTTAGTTTATCATCAGTCACTTTATTGTTAGCTCCCAACCTCTTATTTGTTACAGAATGCTTATTTCTGGTCTGTGTCAAAACTATGTGCATCAAAAATAAACAATTTTGTGTGTTGTCAACTTGTCAATACCCAGCCCGGAGTGCACCAACTTTTGGCATACTGACCCAGTACTTTTGTTGAAACAAAAACAAACAACCACATAGGCACTATCTTTTCAAAGCAGACCATAAAGAATGATACCACTTACCTACCGGCACATGTAGAGACTGCTTATAAAGCTCATATACGTGCATCAATTCAGGTTCACATATTTATTTCATAGAAACCTACTTTTATAATCAGTGTGACTTGTTGACATCAAAAGTTAACTTTGAGTCCTCCAAACTAGACCACATCTGCAAGCCACTCTAAACTTGTATCACTTGAGTAAACATCTGTGGTTTCTATGTGTGTGTGTGGACCCAGTGGATCTTGAGTTGACCTGCCTGAAATGCTGTGGACCAATCTGTCACATTGCAGCCATATCGGTTTATTTTAAGGCACAAAGTCTTTTGGACTTGGGACAGGGTTTTGACCAGTCGCCCAGTACCAAGGTGTAAAAATCAATCTGTACTAATAATCCCCTTTGACCTCAGGTAATATCAGGTAATAAACAGTAGTTGGGGATGACCGTCTTTCAGATGTGTCATTGCAGTATGATTTCATATAATACTTTTACCGGTGGGGTTACTTTGAGGAGTGTGTCTTACCAATGTGCGTTCTGAATGATTAATTTGTCAAAGTTTGGGAAATGATTGGCTGGTTATGAGTTATTTCCCCTTTTTGGGCAGCATGATTTTGCCCATTTTTTCCCAGCAATGGAAAAGTGCTCTTTGACGTTGATTTCTTGTGATCTTAGAAGATTGAGTCAAATTTTTCGGCTTACTGCTTGACAGTAAATGAGAAAGAGGAATGCACAAGTTACCATGCCATAGAATGTGCACGGCATTGCTTTTAATAGGACCACGAACTGATGAACTTAAAAAGTGGCACCTGTTGAAAATCAGGTGGTCAGCTTATTTTTGATTTCCTAGAAGTTCTTCCAATTTCAGGAGTTTTTATCTGGATTTTCCCAATTTCAGGCTTTTTAAGACAGTGTCTTTTAAAATCTGGAAATGCCATTAAGGTGTTTTTATGTAGAAAAGTACATGTCGATATTGAGCGCAAGAAATTGGTATTTTAAGGGGTGTTGAAACATGTACATGTTGGTAAACACACCACAAACCCTACGCTGCTGAGGGGCCCTCAGAACTTCTGGTGATTATTTTGTGAAATACTTCATTTTCTTCCGGCCTCACCCCAGGAAAGGGGAACTGAGTTTATGATGTAATTTTATGTCCAACACAGCTTGATGAGATTTCAAGTTTGCATATAAGTGAAAGGAACATTTTAAGGAAGGTTTGTTGCAATACCAGGAACGGTTAGCTCTCCCATTTAGAACATTGTGCTCGGTTTATTTTAATAGTTAAAACAACTCACAGGGGAGATTCATTTAGCTTTCATACTGTTGCCGTAAATACCATAAACCTTCCAGACTTCAACAGGACTCGGACGTGAGTGAAAGTTCAGAGTTCTGCATGGTTAAGTCCTTTTTTTTTCTAGTTGTGGTGGAATTGCTTTGCATAAATGTTGTGGGGAAATATAATGAATGTCAAATTTGAAGTTGGCGTTAAGATATGAAAGAAAGTATGTCAGCAGTGCCTGATCTTAACGCTGTTTGAGGGGACATTGGTCAAGTGTGCTGAACATCTTTGCAGGTGTAGCGTAGATGGTATGCAAATTAAACATCAAAGAATGGGTGGAGAGTTGACTGCCTCGTCGGCTGGGGTTTCCAACCCTGAACATGAATAGGTCTCATGATGCCATCATCACCTGACACCTCCCAACACATTATACATCCCTAGGGCTCTAACTCGGACACACATTTGGCTTCCCACTCTGTCACACTCCGCCAGGTGATCTCATAGTAAACTTTATCCCGCTGCATCAACTTAAATCCAGGGCTGCAAATGTATACACAGGTCCTAACTGTCCCAAACAAAGGTCGTTGGAAGTTCACCTTTAAAAAAAAAAACATGTGGTCACTCTGGATATGGTTGCCCCAAAATACCAAACTTGCCAAAATTTTGTGCTTTTCGGAGGAGCATCCCCTTTTTTTTCCCTGTCTCTCATGCTGGGGACGAAAAACAGCATCCATGTTTTTATCGGTTAAATTTATTTTGACTACCCCATCAGTCTTGCGTGGAATGCGAGCTCCCAGGTACGGCAGATTTTTGTATTATCATTTTGTCACCAAATGACTATCAAAAATAAACTTTTTTCTCCCGCCCGCATCAATCACGGGGTGCCTTGGTATACACCCTCACATTGGAGTAGTGCGCTGTTTCTCCCGAGCAACCTGCCCAGCATGTTTTTTTTTTCTGACTCTGTCCTGATAACCCAGAGTGGAGCAGTTTTATTTTTCAACAAGTGAAAGCAGAAACAGTCATGTAGTATAATATACAAGTTGTCCATGTACAAATGCTTGTAAACATGGCTGACCACTCCCCTCTCTCCTGAATTTGGAAGCCGAAGTTGCTGATTGGTTCATCTACTCGAAGGGTAATAAAATCTGACCCATCCTGCCCACGCCCTAATCTCAATCGTTGCCCCTCTCCATGTACATGCAGAATGTCCCCACTCCCTGTGTAAATGCCCATATCTTGCTGTCTGTCTCATGTTCAGTCATTCATTCTCTGTTTGAAATGAACATGAGATTTGATGCAGTGATTATGAATGTCTGGCTTTTTTTCTCTTTTTGTGTATTATTGTTCAGCTTTGTAATGTTTGGTTTGCTTGTGTGTACACTGTCTGTAAAACTTTATTTTGTTTTGGTCGAGTAAATAATAATAATAATAATAAAAGTAATAATAGTTTTTGAACATCTAGAGCATTATACACGTAGTTCATACCTGCATGATTTATTTCCATTCGTCAACTTTGACTGTATTAGTTACTTTGGGCTTTGTTTTTTTTTAATTTTGAAAACCTGTAAAATTGATCATTCCAAATTGATCTTTTCCAAATTTTTTGAAAAGTATCAATTTCACTGACCTTTTGACGTACCTTCTCTCTAGTAAGAGATCAGTAGGTTATTTTCCTTAGGTAATATAAAGCATCATAGTTATTATTCCATTATGATCGTTGGATTCAAAATGACTTTTTGATTTTTTATGGGGAAAAGCATTTCCAATATACCGTCATCAATCGCATCTCATTGGAATGTATCTTGTTGTGCATGATTTATGATTTATTATTTTGCCATCCCCAGCAAGGGCTATGATTTAACGCTCTATTTAAAATTCCAAAGAGGGCTTTGAGAAAACGCAGGTGCGCCAATTTGTTTACCATTCATCCGAGTTTTAGCAAGGCATTCCAGTGGTCAGATCCAAAGGCGAATATAAATTGCCCATTCTTCTGCTGTATCAAATGGGGCACACACCTGTGCCGTTTACTGTAACCAAGGTTTTGGTAGATTTGTTTTTCTTTCTCTATAACCGTCAAAAGACAATTTTTTTTATTTCTGAAGTGTCAGCTTCCTGTTTGTGATCAATCTAAATTCCATTTCAAACCATCAAAAAAGAAGTGTCAAAAATGCTGTCCATTAAATGGAGGATTTCTGACCTGTTCAGAAATAAAAGAAACTTTTGAATGTGAAACAACTTTTTTGGTTATACCAAATGTGCTGTCCACTCTCCCTACAGGTGTCACCCATATTGTTCATATCACCACACCAGTTTCTGCTAACAGGAGCTATGAAACCATTTAGTGTTGTTTAAAAACAACACTTTAAAGTTCAGTCTGATTTTTTTTTCATGCATTATCAACATTTAACAAATGTCAATAATGGGGAATACATGTACTTGTATGCATTCATAGGTCTAGCATATTCAGATAAGTGTGTCCAACTGGAGTGCTGAATTGGCCAATTCTGTGCAGTTGCTATGGTGACAAGGTTCCCTAAGTTCTGACTCGGACAGATGCTGTTAAGCATGACACGCAGCCTGGTACCATGCCGGCCCAATCTCCCACCATCCCCACGGTGCACTTGTCCTATCTGGGCGCACTTGACTCCCACAATTGCCAGGTGTTACTAAATAGCCGAAGAAACATGCAGCGATAAGATACACCCCTCGCTAATTACAATACAGGTGCGGAGGTATTCAGTTTGCCAGTCAGGTGGCCAACTGGACTTCAACCCCTCCAAATAAGTTCAAGTTTGTGAACTAGTTTCTGCCACGCCAGTTGAAACACCGGTTTATGATGTATGCATCATTATGCTCTGGCGTAACTCTAACCTTTGCGTGGTGTCACCTTGATACTTGAAAGTCCTTGAAACTTTTTCCTAAATCATTTTTGTTTTTTTTATTTTATTTGTTACGGCAATCCAAGAACCCTTGAAAGTTCATTTTAATTCTTGAGCCTCAGTGTGATCACTGACACTTTGAAAGACAATGGAGTTGTACAATGTACATGTAGGTACATGGTGAACCCTGTAAAGAGAGATGAACGTAATTCTTCATTTTAGGAGAGCCCATGCGATCAAATGTTAATTGGAGAAGCCCAGTTCACTTTAAGTTGAAAGTACCACTTCATTAAACCTGGAAAACTTGTCCTGAGAATGTTGTTCATAAGGGAGGGGCTTCTGTTTAAATAGGAAGGAGAATCGGTGAATGAGTAGGCGCATACGTATGGCCTAACCCACATGTCTTTTTTTTGTGTGTGTTATTGAGGGTGCTGTGGGTGTCAGACTTCGGAGATGGATTGGGTGAAACCTAACCCACCAATCTTAACTTTGAGAATGATGAACAGTTTTTTACAGGCTTTGAAGACAAACCTAAGATGGATCCTTACATGGAAATTATATTTGAAGGATAAAGACCACACCTAAGGATTTGGATAGTGGGACTCAATAGTGTTATTGGGGGTAGTGAAATTGTTATTTTGCAGCCTCCTTTTTTTTTCCAAGATGAAGGATATAATTATTTGTTGGATGTAATAGAATATTGAGATGTTGGTATAATAGGCATTGGCGTTGCTTTCCACACCCACGCCGACTTTTCTTGCAACCTGCTCGGGTCGGTCATTAAACTATTCACAATGAATGTTATGCAACTACACAAAGCAATGTTTTTTATACCAGCTTGTTTGGAAGGAAAAGCTTGGAATTGGAACACCAGGATCAGTTTTGGATTGTATAAGCTGCCATTTGTACAAAATGTTGTTTTTCTTTCAGAATTTGGGGCATGAACGTGGCGGGGGCCAGCAGAGGTTACCAAATGGAAAAGTTTCCCTTTTATGTTTATCCAATCGGTCCACACTGATACAGTAAAGTGCAGATGCTCATTAGCAGATGAAATGAAAGTTTGCGTGACAGGATTTAAACAGAATTCCACGTTATCGCAGCCAGGCGGAATCAAGCTTTGTCTGGGAGAGCGTCAGTCATTTGGCGGTTGTTGTGTGTAGGGGGTGTTGAACCCCCCCTGTCACGGCTGACTTCTTGGGTCCAGGTTGTCGGCACGACAGAACAGTGCAGCAACCTAGCCAACCCCTTTGTGCTGAGCAGACTAGCTGGAGATTGTTGCACTCAACTTCTCATTATTTAGGATCAACCAGGCCGCCAAAATCATCCAAACAAGTTATACTTATTATTTTTTTATTAATCCAGGATGTTGACTTTTATGCCCTCCAAGTTATCCAGGATAGTGACCTTTGGCCATCCTCGTTAGTGTCTCTCACGGCTCAAAATTGATTGCAACATGGAGGTCATGTCCCTCAAATTTAGTCACAAGAAGTACCAGATACATGTAGGCCTACTTGAGTTCTTTAGATTTGTAACCTGTAACTTCAGGGGATTTCCTTTTCTCCCTAGTACATGTACGATAGGTGTCAGGGTAGAAGTGAATGCGTCAGGCACGCAATTACGTGTATTTGTGAAAAAGGCATTAGCCCGAAAACCAGCACGTGAACCAACGTGCCATTCTTTTTTTCACTACACCCTCTGTTTCAAAATGACATGACACTTCTGTACTCTATAGCTGCCACAATGGATTTCCCTTTTAGTAGGGAGTACAGAAAACTGAACACCATGCCTAGTTATCTGAATGGGGAACCATGCGTAGACATTTGAAAAAATGATCACAAATGAATAAAATAAACTGGAGCCAAATTGTTTACTCACCTTTTCTTTTTCAGTGCCCAAATCTAGCCAGAATTTCCCCCTCATTCATTTGTTGGAAGTTACCCATCCACTCTTCCACTCCATGACCTTGTGTAACCCTCCCAAGCTTAATCCCAGAGCGCCTTGTAATCCTGTCGGACCTGCCAGTGTGTCCAATGTCCAATTGTTAAACCTGGCGCAAGACTTCAAGGTTCCAGAGACACAAAGGAAAAGAACCAAATCATAATAACTGGCTCGTGAAAGACTTCAGTCCCGTCCACCGGGTCTCAGTGTCTTTTGCAATTCAAGCAGATTAAACTACATCTATGCTGAAGCACTGTAGGGGTTGTTGATGGTGTACAGTGTGAAGTGTACCCGAAGTAATTGTACTGGCGTCTTGTCCAATCCTAATGGACGACCAGGTTCTGTGCATATATATATACCTGGTATTTATGAAGTGATTTATGGTCAAACTGTGTACACCTTTTTCCTCCAACTTGGGTGAAAAACAGGTGCTAATGTCTGTTGCTCCTGGGGAAAAACAGCCAGGTGTATAACTGTATGGAGCATATTTATTAAGAATCATAAAGAGCAGTATAGTTAAAAAATCTGCCCCCAATGCATCCCAGTGGAATTTCTTTTTCTTTTCTTTTCTTTTTTGTTCGCAGCAGCAAGTATTTTGTAACAGGTTGTTTAATTTAATTGACGGCCAGGATTTTTTTTGGTTTTTTTTGAGTTGGTACGAACTTTGTAACCTTGGTTTTTTTTTGTTGTTTTTTTTGGCAGCAGCGAGTATTTTGTAACAGGTTGTTTAATTTAATTGACGGCAAGGATTTTTTTTTTATTGAGTTGGTGGGAACTTTGTAACCTTGTCTGCAGTTTCAGTGGATCAGATAGTTAAATTTGTGTGTGGTGCATTGTGCAAAATTTGACAAGCCAAAATATGTCTCCCGGCTAATTTTGATGAACGAGATCCGTTTCTCCCAAATTTGCTCAATCTTCACAAACAGAGTACCAACACATCTCAGAAACCAACAGTTGCCTGACAAATTCAGTTTATTTCTACTACTCATGTATCAACGTAATATGAACTCTTTTGTCAAAGATGGAAATCCTTTTCTTGGCGGCCACCGCAGGCACCCCTTGTTTTAGCTCTTAAGCTCTGTCTTCTTTCCCCCATTTCTCTGCTAATGCTTTTTGTCATCTTTCCCAGGAAAACCGGTTACTTCACCCATAATGTAATGCACCTGGTATCATATCAGCTAAGCTTTTAGAAATGTGCTACTCCGGAAAGGAGCAGCTACACACCCCCTTATTAGTTCAGACAGAGTTGAGTTCAGACAGAGTTCAGGCTCATTTCGAAGAAATTTCCCTTCCTTTTGGGCTGGACGTAAGGAGAATGTTCAATAGAGGTGTTGCTGAATGCAACTCATCACTATATTGGATGGGTTGGGGAGGGCAGATGGTTTGTTTTTAGATGGCCGGTTGGACTAGCAGATTTATAGTGCTTTGAGGAGTATGATATTGATGGAAAAATGTGACCTGTTGGGAGAAAGTGAGAATAAAGTCACATCCCACTCTCTGCAATTATGAGGGTTTAATTCCAAATATTTCACAGAATCACATATTTAAAAATGTCATTTTCCCAGCAATTTTGACGATAGCATTATTCGTGCCTGGTCTGGAATGTTGAAACAATGTCGGGAACAAAGAGACAAAGCTGCCAGAATAATGTCACATCGTCACCTTATACTTTTACCCTGAGTGTTCCATGTAAATTCCATTGGAAGCTCTCTTTCTGCTGAATTCAAACATACCAATATCTCAGTTTTTGAAAAGTTTGACTTTCACCTCATTTTGTGATGACAGGTCACAAACGTTCAAATTCTTCAGTTTCTTGCTTACTTACATGTATTTGGAGAAGTTTTAGTTCTGTTGCTATTGCTTTTAATTTGTTTTGCTTTACTGCTGAAAGCAGGCCTGCAAAATATGTACGAATATTTATGTCCAGTAACCGTCAAAAATGTTCCATGAACTGCATTGACGCAAAAGTTGATTTCATACTTTTATCTTGTTGCAATTCCTCCAAAGTAATTAATGTTTGAAATATGTGAACATAATGTAATAAATTCCCCCAACAATTTTTTTTCTGTTACTTTTAATAAAGAATTAAAAAAACTCTCATCCCTCCTCCACCGCATATATCTTTCTGGAAAGTGTCTCGAAGATTATCTTCAGTGACACTGAGCATATTACCTGCTTTCATTAGCGTAAAGGTCATGGAAGTTTACTGTGATGGGGCCCAGGATATATTATTTGTTTATGCTATTCCAAGCAATTGAAAGGTCCTCCCCCCCAGCTGTAGCACACCAGGTAAGGGTTCTGAATACCCCTGCTTGACCAGGTGGAACATAAATCATTGGATTTATTAGCACTTGGGGTCCCTGGCTGCCAGGAGAGGAGAGTATGTGGGAAATGCCAGGGAGCACACCTATGTTTACGTTGGCATGTATCTGTGGGGCATAACGGCAATGCCTTCTAAATCCTACCAGATCCCCGTTGGAATTTCCCCATGTGATTTCCACTTTTTTGGGGGGGCAAGCTTGATATGAAGGAACTTTGCAAAAGCCTTTAATCTCGCTGAAATTACAACCTGAATTTCTCCCGCATTTTCACAAGTGTTACAAACTCTCCACTTTTTTTAGCTTACTTTGGATTGGAGGTCACACAGTTGTAGACTTAACTCAGGGGAAGATGACATCTCTGGCTTTCTAAACTTTTATGCTGCTTTTTTTGTTTTGTGTGAGTGTGTGTGTGTGCTTCTTGCGGCATCTTCCAAATTGTCAATTTCCCATCTCCACGGTGTCACCATGTTACGGGCACCTGTCCATGAAATCCAACTTCTACGGCACTGGCCCAATTAAATTTGTGTCTTTGGCACACCATCCTACCGGTACATGCACCTTGCCTGTTTTTCTTCAGGAACCAAACTTTGACCCAACTGCTTCATCTCAGGGGTGTAGACATTGACGCACAGATATCTTGAGGAGAGCGCACTTGCATGACTCCTCCACCCCTCTCACTTCTGATCAGATTGCCTCGGCTTAACCTACATCTGTTCACGTGGAAAAAGTCAGAACCAACATCAAGAAGCTATGGAGCAACCTGGTTTTAAAAGATTAGGTTAGGAAGTGGATAAACTTCAGCAATTATTCAACAATTTTCATTGGGTTCCCTGGAGGGTGTGTTTATTTTAATTATTCGGGTCAACCAAGCTGTTTTTAGGTTATGCTCTCATTGTATTTGCAGACCTGGGTATCTTTCCTTTTCAGATTCCTGTAGTTAAATAGACCATGTCTAGAATAACAAAGAGCTGTAATGCCCAGGCCAGAAGAGTTCTTTGTGAACTTAAAGAGAGTGGGCGGTCAGGAGATAATGCTTTGTTTGTAAAATATCGGGTGAATCTAGCAGTACAGATTTCATATATCCTTCACTAAGATAACAAGTTTTGAAAGCAAAGGAAATGTATGGTCAGATGAGAGATTTGATATTTTGGATGAGTTAATTTGAAAAGTTGAAAAAGAATTGTGAAGAAACAGGCACTTGCAAAGTATGAGTTAGCAATATTTTTTTCACAATTTCATGATTGTGCAGTCAAAGTAGAATATTGAAATTGAATCCTACCCCTGGGTATGAGATTGAGATAACGCTTTGAAAGATCCACTCATTTCTTAAGTTAACCTATGAGTATGAAAAGCCATTAAAATCACAGCACACTTTCCTTGAACTTGAACTAAAAACCCAAATCCAAATTGGAATTGGAAAAGTTGCAGGTCTGCAGCAGAACACCAAATAGTTAACTTTTCAACTATTCAACCTCACCACAGTCCAGCGAAGTCCTTACACCCTTGCCCCCTGCCCTGTCTGGCTCCTCAGTCCTCAGATATCCTGAGCAAGCTGTTCCAAATTAGATCAGGTTTCCCTCCCTGATTCTGTAGGTGGTTCCAGTGTCACTGTTTCCCATATCCCCGTAATTAGCCATGATTGGTTGGTCAACTGACACCCAGCTGCTGCCTGTGATTCACTGCAGTGTATAGCTGGGATGATCCGCTTGTATCCCAACTAGACCATGACCCAGTTTTTTTTTTCTTTCTTTTTCTGTGAGACAGTCCACAATAAGCCCTACTGATGAAGAAGGCTTTGGCTTGAAACTTATTCACTTTGTCTCTGTGGTCATCAAACCTGTATGAAAGTTTTACACAAATAAGAACAGGAAGAAGAACAGATTCTACAGAAACGAGGCCTTGAGCAGAGGTATTTTCTGTCTGAGAAATAATTTTCATTTGTTTCCTCATATGATCCTTTTGTTGGAAATTGGCACTGTCTCAGAAAAACAAATGAAGTTTTGGTTGTCATTTGCATTAACTCCTGATATTTCGCACGATCATTTATTTGAAAATGTCATTTTCTCAGCAAGAGCATAACTCACGCCTTGTCAGAAATGTTGAAACAATGTCAGGAAGAATGATGCAAAGCCGCCAAAATAATGCCATTGTTATCTCATACGTTTGCTCTAGGTATTCCATATACTTACCATTGGAAAGCTCTCTTTTTGCTGAATTCAAATATACAAATATCTCATTTTTTGAAAATTCTGACTGTCATTTCATTTTGTGGTGACAGGTCGGATACAGTATGTCCAAGCTACAGACTTTTAAGATAGGAAAATGTTTCAACTTTAAGTTTTACACCTGTTTTATCACAGAACTACTGTTTTCGTTACCAATCAAATGAGTTACCAGTACATTGTTTTAACTACTGTTACAAGTCTTCATTATATATTTTTAACACCCTGTGCTGCAAGTGATACAAGGCTTTTGAGTACTAGAGTTAGCTCTTCTGTTGCAAAACCACATTGCTTAACAAATTATTTTTGTGACTTGTGTTATAAGCTTTAATTCAGTCAACTGGTAATGATAATGGTGGATAAACAGGAAACGCTAAACATGCCTTGGAGTGAAAAGGGCGTTGTCCTACATCTTTCAGAGATTCCCTTCCTCAGGATTAATCCAAACTGACTCTGTTAAGTCCCAGCTGGGGACTAATGAGCACTGATGTGCTTAGTAATAGACACCTGGTCCCCTGCTGTACACCAACCCAACCAGGTGGGCCAGAGCTCAAGCCTGGAAATGATTGTTCTAGATTCGGACATCCACCAGTCTGTCCCTCCAGAGGTATTGGGTCGTGTTCGACAATGCTGGTAGGGGTCCACCCGAGTCTCTGCTCCACAAAGGTGGAGGTTGGAATCTCAGTGCCGCCTTGGCTGCCTGGTAATTGATCCCCGCTTCCTGTAGCGCCAAGGACTTAACCCAGAACCCAGCTGACTGACAAAGGTCCATCGCAGGGCATGACATTCTCCCAATTACAAACGCCACGGACTGAAGCTATCAGGTCACCACCAAGTTCACCATGTCATCTCTGCTTACAGGTGTTTTCTTTATAAATAGCCAAAGTTTGAAGTGCTGAAGCCCCGATTTGGGTGGTAATTGATAGCAGGATGTCCCAAGGTCCAGATCGTGGTCATAAAAAAGATGGACAGGGGTGATGGTAACCTACTTCCAGACAGTCAGGACTTTTAAATCTGGTGTTGAAGGGCTAAAATGTATGAGGTAGATGACGATGGGGTGGTATTTTGTAGGCAGTTGGGCTGTTCCTAGCTCACTCTTGGAGTTCTTCTTGTCAGCCTCTGTTGATAGAGGAGAGAGGGTGGGCTGCCTGCCCTGAGTGGCACGTTGGGCAATAATTGTCAGAATCTGAGCCTGCAGAGCAAGTGGGGTGTGAAGGGGGGTTGAGAGAGATTGTCCAGTTTCTGGTGGTACTTGTCTCCAGTTAGCAGGATAACTCCCCTCCCCCCCATCAGGGTGCAAGTTTGGAGGAATAATAGTTTGGAGGAGCCTGGAATTACTCTTTGTGTCTCAATTTTCAAAGTTTTCAGGGAAACATTTCTGAATGATACCAAAAAAATTTAAGTTGTAATGATACAGTTTATCAATATTGGTGTACAGTCAAAATGCTCACAAAACAAAGGAAGTCAAACTTGACCCAATTCTAGGACACTCAGAATGGAAACTATGCTTGAGCTGGTTGATTGGTTCCAGTTTTCAAGATATGGTCACAGAATCTATGCATAAATCTGTGGCTGTGTAAATCAGTGAATAATGCAATGTAAATCCGGTGTTGCATCATACGTGCCAGGGATTGCATTATCGTTATTGCCTGACGGTATCTCAGATGATAAACTGCAGAGCAGTAAGTGACGGACACAGTGAGTGATTTCATCAAGATGTGTCGTCCATGGTGAAACCATTTCAAAGCAAGTGGAGTCCAGTGCTGGCAGACCACTGCTGGTCAGTGATAAGAGATGCTGCTCTGAATGAGTCCAGGAGACAAGCCAATAACTGAACCATAAACTGAAATTTAGTGGTACACCTTGCTTTATGCATAGACAAGACACTGCAAGTGACATGATATCAAGTGAACCAACCATAACACAAGACAGCTAGGTTTACTGTTAATGATTAATTAAACACCTGTTGTGTAGCCTACACCACATTCCCTGTACGTAAAATTGAAAAACTTAAATGTCTTTAAGATATCAGCCAATCAAACATTGAATTGGTCGTGTTTGAATTCAGCTCGTCAAACTCTGAAGCGCACCACTTAAAAAAAAAAAGGTTGACCAGTGAAACCCTACATGAGAGTGAGAATGATAACTTTTCATAAGCTCACATGTTGGCAACTACTCGTTTTTTTTATAATTTGCTATGTGTCTGTGAACAAATGTCTAATTTCTCATATTGTCATAATCCCTGTTTTCACTATAAAGTAGAGATCAAAACTGAAAACATACAGAAATCTATATGAATCAGTCAGAAGAATCTAGAATACACAGCTAGATGTGGAACTCCAGAAACCAGATCAAAACAACACAGTCACTGCGGCATAATATATTCACTGGCAAACACTCTTTAGTCCTCAAGTTCATGAGACTTCACACTCCAACAACAAACAAAGGATCAAACTCTTTCAACTTTCTTGGACCTGATTATGGCCGACATTAGTGTGTTGCATTGGGGGAAAAAAAGGTTACTGTTTTTATTTGGGGAGCCAGCAGAGTACAGTATCATAGCGCAAGAGCCAAGAGGTTGGTAATTGGAGGAATTAATCCGTCACGCTTGGATAGCCATTATCTGGCTAGTTCATTTACCCCGACCTACTTCCCCTGCATATCTCGGCCAAGTTTTGTCAGGGAGGACACTCTTTGTTTTTGGTGTTTTTTTGGCCCAATTGATACCCCCCCACCCACCGTCAACAGCCTCGGGTATCATGGAATGTCCCTTGATTGACAGGTGTTGGCCTGAAAACCCAAATACGGATTCCTGCATCACCTGTCCGTGAAGAGATTATCGGGCGACAAGTTGCAAATGAGGGCAAAAAGCAAAACCAAATTTATTAAAAAGTTGCCTCCAACGGGGGTCAAATTTGATAAGCCATTCGGAAGAACCCTAGCTCATCAAACAGGAAGGCCTATCAAGTATTTGAAACGTATAGACCCACAGAGGAGTGTAAGTAAATACTGACAACAATACATATTTGGCCAAGTTTTAACTATTGGGGACACGCTCTGATAGGGACCACTTTAGTTTCTGCACGTTCCTGCATGATATGTTTGCTTTCGTGTGTACACTGTTCTCAAAAGAAGGTTTTTTTTAGCCCAAGAATGTTCGAAACTGATTTTTCCTTCTTTTCTTTTGAAACAAGTATCCATAAACACTCCCAAATAACTCACTCCCAGAAAAAAGACCATTTTAAAGACCAATTGTGAACAAGTCATCTCCAGTAGCACAGAAATCCTTACAATCAAAATACATGAAGATACCGACAATACAAGAATGAAGTTGTAGGGTTGATTGTAAAAAATGTAACAGTAAGTTACCTGAAATAGCAACATTTCCTCTCTGGAGTCAAAAAAATCATTCTCGCTCTGAATACGATCTGAGAGAAAATACTGTGCGTAGGTGACGCTTAATACATGTAAGTCTTTCCGAGGAACCTTTCTCGGCTGTTGAATGAGCAGTATTGTCACCTTGAATCCCTTCAAAATACTTGTCAGCAGAGTTCTTGGACACAGTGCCATCCCCCCTTCATTAATTGGATTTGAGGAAACGCTGTACCACTGACCCAGTGTTTGGACATAAATAAAATCCTTTTTTCTTATTCACACTTTTTTTCAATGTTAAAGTTGAAAGTGATATTAAAGTTTCTGAGGTGTTTGTTTTCCAGAGCAAGGTCCCTGTAAACATAAAGTGATACACACTGAACCTGTCAACTGTGTTACGTGTGGGTAGGAAATTAAATTTGATACAAAGTACAAGTGCATGCGTGCAGGTTGTTCTCAAGATTGTTCAAAAGAGCTCTCATACTGGTCATTACCCTAATTGCGGCACCTGTAGGCTTTGATATCCAGATCCTCCAAGATCCTCTTGTGATTGTTAAATTGGTGATTTCACAAACCACTTTTCCCCAACTGTGTACCTGATTCTCCTCACGTAATTGAACTGAAATACCTTTATGAGCTCCCCCACCTCTGCTTGTGTCCTCAAAAGCACCTTGACGGTGAACTTTGCATGAAAAGAGCAACACCCAGAGAATTTGTGTAAAAGGGTAAAAACATCCAAAGACCTCATTATGGAGCCACTCTTCCCTGAATTGTAACCGTATTATCCACCTGACCTAATTGATTGTTGTTGCAGTACTCTGCTGTTTGACGACATCCAGAAAATGGATTTGAATTTGCACACTGCTGAGTTGATCAACAGTCCTTTGGCCGGCAGGGTTGGTTTTTGGCGTTGGCGGTTTCTCCATTAGGTGTCGAGCATGGCCCAAAGATCGACGCAAGATTGTCTACAGTCGGACTTCGGCCATTTAGAAATTGGGACGCT
This sequence comes from Acanthaster planci, assembly GCF_054643075.1. Lineage (NCBI taxonomy): Eukaryota > Metazoa > Echinodermata > Asteroidea > Valvatida > Acanthasteridae > Acanthaster > Acanthaster planci. Next base: position 12,514,019 of record NC_141793.1, read on the forward strand.
TCAAAACAGGATGCAAAATACTGGGTACTTGTTACTTTGTTGGCCAACATCTCTAACTCTGAAGCACCCATTTCTGGAAATAAACGTGTACCTCGATTCACTTAAAAACAGGATACGGACGTATGTCTGTTTCCAATCATCACCTTTATTTGAAAGAGCATCTTCTTTGCTTTACACTTTAAGACTATCAGCCCTTGATATCAAATTCCTCTGCAAAACAGGATGAAATACAATTGGGTACATTTTACCTGAAACCCGAGGGGGGGGGCCGGGCCGGGGGGGGGAGATATGTGTGCATCCACCCGTTGCCCCAGAACTGGCATTTGGGTATCTGGGGCGGCGTCTGTATGGGTCCTTGTCCAAACACCCAGTTGCAAGAAAGTTGGGCGCCAGTGCCCATTGTGGCCCTGTTTGATCAAGGAAAGATGCCGGGAGTGACTCTTGAGGCGAGGAGGGGTGTATGTGCGATGTACCCTCTCAGCCCCAGGAAGCCTTTCATGCCGACGAGATCTGAGCACACACATCAGCGGCTCGTGGCCACGGGTCGAGTCAACAGCCAGGAATGACTCTCCATTCATGGCGGGGAGTTTCAATTCTCCCTGCTTGTTGACATCTATGGCAACACTTTAACTCAAATTTTTGAGGGGGGGGGAGCTTGTTTGTGAATTTCCACTGTCAACATTTGCTCTGGTGCACCACGATTTTGTCACAGTTCCATTTACCAAAAATTTGGGCTGAATATGAGCATATATATTGAAAACTGTGATGAAAAGGTTGTAAAAATAAGATCCTTCAAAACCATCATGCACTACCTGCTTGAAGTAAATCTGAAAAATGTCATTTTAGGAAAACTGTGAATGAAGTTGAGGTTATGGATCAATTTAAACTTTGCTAGTTTAAGGCATTTTGTGGCTTCATTTGTGTTCAGGTATGATATCCTCTGATGCCCTAAAATTAAAAAATTCGTCGTGTTTGATGCCATATCCCATAGTGTTCCATTTCCTAAAATGTCCACAAGTACAAAATCTCGGGCTGTGTACTGACGTACCTGTTAGTCTTTAACCGGTCAAGTTCCCTGAGCCATTCAATTTTCCCATTGTCCTTTTTCAAATAGCCTTAGAGAATTTCTCATTTGACTAGAGGAGAATCTTTTCTTCAGTCCGGGGTTATTCCCGGTCTAGTTGCGGTTCTGGAATTTTTTTTTTTTACCTCTTCACAGACTGAGAAGTCTGAAGGGTGGGTGACTTTGAGCAACAAACAGTCTGTATTCTAGGAATTTAGTCGCCAAGTTGATGCAAAGACAAATTAGTTTTATGATAAGCCAGCACTGACTTGGACAGAAAAGGGATTTAGTGCAATCTTAAACTTTCTTTATACTCTTACTCTAGAAGAAATTCACTTTTAAAATTAATCATCTTTCCAGTCAAACCCTAGTTGGGTTAAAAAAAGAGGAAGCAAGGCAATGCAAATAGGCCAGTCTGACCCTTGGTCTATTGATCCTGACCCAGTTTCCATGTTAATCCATTCTGTCGCTGACCATCCACCTCAGGGTCATGTCCATTTGAACAAAGTCTGGCTCTGACCAAATCCTTTGTTGTACACCCCCCCCTTCATTGGCCCTCACATGCCCTCAGCAACAATTGTCACCCACCAGTTATTGCTCAATGCGAGAGTCTCTGGTGACTGCTGTTTGTCTTGTGGTTTTTTTTGGGGGGGGGCAGCAATTTTATCTTAACTTCTTTTTCTCGTTAAGTTTGATGTTGATGGGGGGAGAGATGTAAGGATTCGTGGTAGGAATATATTTGGAGCTGGCGGGCTTTTAAGGATTGATGCTGTTTACTCATGGCAACAGGAATACCCTCCAGTGCGCTTTGAACCCAACCTTCATTGCACCACTCCTCACCTCATCTGGATTCTGGCCTTTTGTAAAAGGCCACAGCATGGTGACCCTTTCTGATGGGTTTTACCCGCCAAGCTAACGGTTCATGACACACTTTAAGTCGTTATCTCTTATGCAGTGTCCCTGAGAAAATATTTCTGCATTTTGTTTTATCAGAAATTTATCTTAGTCCTTCTGGATCAACCAGGTCTGAAATCAGGTAATTTCTTGCCGTCCTTGATGCAGCAAGCACTGGACGTGATTTGAATTAGTGAGTGGGATATTCTAGGATTCTGTTTTACTGGCGTTGTGGCAGCTGAGGGTGACTGTGGAATGAATCGAAAGTGTCTTCGTCCGTGAAATGCAATTTTATTTTTTTTCGTACCTTTAAATATTTTCTAAATGACGTGGACCGTTTATGTACATTAAGAGTACGTTTAGTAACCTTAACCTTCTGGGAAGTGTCCTGTATTCCAAAATCCAACGTTGAGCAGTGTACATCTACTTCCCTCGGTTTGAATTTGCTGTTGCCCTTTCCAAACTTTGATGAAATTTCTTATTTTACCACTTGTTAACAGTTCTCTGTTGGAAAATAATTCTTGTCCACAGCAAAAGCGCAAGCTGCGTGTGTTCATCTCCAACACTTACTATCCAGGCCGGCCAGATGCGGATGAAGAAGATGCTAGTGTACCATCCTGGGAGCTGAGAGTTGAAGGTCGTCTCCTGGAAGATGTAAGTAATTCATGCATTCTCTCAGAGTGACTGGATTGCCCAAGACTGTCCTGTCAATCTTTCACGTGCAGCGTCTGAAGTCTTTGGCACTGCTGAGTGTTGATACGGTTTGAAGACCACAGAAAAGGAGCTCAAGTTCTGACTTGAGTCTTTCTAGGGGTTCTTTGCTCTCATGGGCTGTCTAAATTTAGAAGTTTTACTGCCAGGGACTCGGAGGGCTCCTAGTTGGGGTTGCCCCGCAAACTCTGCAAGCTGCAGTGTGAGTGGATGCCCGATCAGACTGATGCATGATCACCAGTTCCTCACTTCCTGACGTGGATGGGAGCGTGGGAGGGAAGTCCACATCAGGGGAGGAAGGGGTGGGAGGAGAAATTGCATAGATTTTTCCCCTTACTGTATCCTGATGTCTTGCACCTGCTCGGTGTGGGTGACTTCCTTTGGGGTTTTGTGCCAACCAGTGTGTCTGGAACTGGTAGCATCTATGACTGGGTGAAATCTGTGATACTGGAAAGCTTTGGAATAGTCTGAAGCATAAGGGATTGTAGTTACGCCCCAGTTTATGTCACAGTAGTTCCATATTTGTGAGGAATCACATAAGAAATTCCATGTATGTCAGGTGTGAGCCGCATGATCTTACAGCAGCTTAAGAAATGATATACATAGAAATTTGCCAACAATAATTGGGTCGGCCCAACTGCATCACTACAATAAGGACAGAGGCTATAGGCTGGGCGTAACATGTACATGTATATACAAACCGGTATCTATAACCTTCCATGATCCAATTTTTCAGCCACCTCCATATCAAAAGATTAAATAAGAGACGCAAAATGCTTTCTGAAGTGAACAGAATTTTCCAAAGTGTTTCTTGACTTGAGTGAGATTTTACCAAGTCTCTAAATTTGTGCCCTTCACCAGACCACTTCACCCGACATCTGTTTGCGAGAAATTTTTTTCCGGAATCATACTAGGGAAAACCATAGGCACGTCTTGACGTCCATGTCTAAGTTTTTTATCGTGTATGCTGGTTCTGCCCGCTCCGAGCGGAACAAAAGAGGCTGTGTTTTTTTGGTACTCACCACATAGGCACCCATTTATAATGGAGATCAGTGGCACGTTTGACTTGGAACATGCTGAGTACGTGTAACGAATTTATTCATTAATGTGTGGTCTTTGCATACACGTAGAATGCGTGCAAGAACCCGCTTGGAAAACTTAGAACCATCTGTCTTTCTTTTGCCCCTTGGGGGTGCAATTCAACTCGGGGCGGGTACATGTTCGGCATTTTTACTTCCCTACCCTTCCATTTGTGTCCTTCAGCCCAACGCCCCAAAGTACGAGTCTAAGCAGAAGAGGAAATTCTCCTCCTTCTTCAAAAGCTTAGTCATCGAGCTGGATAAGGAGCTGTATGGACCAGACAACCATCTGGTGGAGGTAACATTCTATTTCTACTTGTTTTGTATCAACGTTTATTAACCACTAACCCTTATACCACATTTGTAAAACCCACAGAAAAACAGACTAGAATTAGTCTTTTATTCCTCAGTTGGCTTGTGTTTGTAGTGGTTTTGTTTATAAGTTCTTTTGGTCGTGCACGTTTGCAAAATGTTGCCCTGGAAGGTTTGCCGACGAAGTTGTATCATGATTCATAATGAATGGAAAGCTTAACTATTATGGGGGTCTCCTGATTTGAGGCTTTTTTGATGAGGAATTTGGGTTCAGTTGCCTGGCTTTACCTTCCATGGGATATTATCTAACATTCAGTTTGCTTTCTTAAGTGGGTCGGAGTATAGGAGATGTGTCCTCCTTTTCGGGTGGGAGCCGGGACTGTGTTCTGAATGGCTCGATTTCATCTACATGTAGGTCAGACATGCTTTGAAGACATCATCTGAAATAACGCGTGTTACGGAACCATAATCTGATTGGCAATAAAAAAAAAAAAAACACCGTGATCGACTTGGCCCCCTTTTCATGCTCAACTTATAATCAAAGACACGTGACTCTTTGCAAAGTGGAACCAGACTATTCCGGATTCCGTCGAGGGGATTAAGGTTTACATAAAGGAAAGAAAAAGTCGGTCAGGTTGTCGCAAAGTATAAACGAGGAGCCTTTTAAGAACGTCTACTCTAACGAAACGCTCTATAAATCCCAGGCTGCCGACACCTTGGTTCGAGTGGCATTCACACCTAGACCTGTTGACCGATTTACGCCTTCGCCAGTCTGTCTGACTACTTTCGCCTCGTAAAAACAATAACAAATCTTGACGTTAAGCAGATGTCTGTCCCATTGTTCCTCCCCCCCACCCCAGTCCAGTTGGAGTAGAGATTGCAGCTGGCTGCTGATAGTAGGTAGATGCCCTAAGCAAATGGGACAGGCATGCCAGGAATTGTGCCACACTTTAACAAAGACCTGCCCGAAATACAATAGTTTCGAAATTCTCGGTACGCACATTAGAGGTCCCTTTGTGACTTTTTACAAACAATGTGGACGCACAGGTAAGCAGAGCAATAGACTTTTTTGAACTTATTCATTTGCGTGTCCCTGTTTAATAGGGTCAACGTCCAGTCCATTTTTTGCTGCTGGAGAGCTGGTAATTCAAGTTTGAATCCGAGGGGATAATGCCAAAAGAGGGGGGGGGGAGTTTTATTGTAATTGCCAGTGCAGTGAGGGGTAGAAATATTCCCTAAAAATGCGGACACCGCTCCGACTCGGTATCCGCCGCTAATTGGCTGTAGGGAGAATAGCGTCTGACAAAAGAGACGTAATTTCTCCCCATGTGACCGTGCGTTTGCTAATTTGTCACTCTTTAAACCCACGCCGACAGTTGCTGTTGTATTGTTGCGGTGCATGGACCGTGCATCACGCAGAGCAGAGCTTGGCACGCAAGCGCCCCAGAATCTGTGTTGCCTTTCAGGTTGCAACAAGGCCCCCCCCACAAAAAGGGAGGTGTGCGTCCTTTGTGCTTAGACCAGAGGAGGCTAATTATATGTAATTTGGGTCATCATTGGAGCCAATTTTTTTTTCTTCTTCCGAAGCGTGTGAACCAACTCAAGTGGGATGTTTCATACACAGACAGAGTGGTAGACGCTGCAAACTGTGACCGGCTTGTCACACAGTTTTTGCTCTTCGACATCAAACACAGGACCAAAGGCCACAGCAATCCTGAAGTCATTTGCCTGAAAAGTGGTCATTTTGCTACCGCTAATGTGTGCTTGTCTACTAATAACAGAAAATTGACAACCGTTTATCTGTTTATGGCTTCTGAAGTGTCTGAAATGGCCCCCGTGTTGTGAAACCCGAAGAAATTAGATTGCCTGAGCTAGAATTTATTGCCAGTTGCATTGAGAGGAAGAAGAGTTGCTCTTCCTCTTCCTATGGTCTTGTTTTTTACATCAAAATATGTCAGTCAGTTTCCTGCCTCTGTGTAACCATTTCAGAACCCACTGAAGCACGAATTATCTTTTATCAATCAATGGAGCCTGGTTCTTTATATCCAACAAATCTTTTTAAACCCTGAGGTGAAATTGGAGCTACTCTTACCTCCCTTTAGCCAATCTTTAGGTTGTTTCTGCCAACTCTCTAAATGATTTGAAATAGAATCTAACATTCCTTTAAAAATACTAAGTACTTCCCCCTTCCCTTCCCCCCATGGTCCTACCAAAAGTCCTACCCTCCTGAATTTCTCTGTCTCTCTTATTTATTTGGCCATCCAAAATTATTGAAAGAGTGGATAGAGTTCTTTGATCTCTTCCCATGAGGCCATGCCAAACAGCACCTGTGATGCTTAAAAGGCCCACAGGTGGCTGCGAACCTGACATTATTAGATTTTAGAAATTGTTGGTCGTGTGCCAAGAAGGTGCCTCTGAGATCTAGCTGTGGACATGGTATTCCTAGCTTTACACCTTTTTTACCAGTTCAAACTCTTTTTTGGGGGGAGGGGGGGTGAAAGGGGGGACTTTGGTCGCAGCCTTTTCTAGATTCTGTGGTCTGTGGCCACAAACCTCATTGCTGGGGTCAGGAGTTCAGACCCTCAGTAGGATTGATAAGGATAGTAGGAGGCGACTCAAGCTTTGTGGTTTGGGTTGGCTTTTTTTTCAACCGCAGAAGTTTACCTATGGTGACTTTCTCTTACGTTCAATTTGATTTTTTTTTCCCTTTGGCGGCGGCGGGAAAGTTGTTTCAAATCTCCCCCTCTTTTGTAGGCTTTTTAAAAGTCTGAAGTTGAAAGATAAACAGTTTTCTTTTTACTTAAGGGGATTTATGAGGCCAGAAATGGATTTCAAGCTTAAAGGGGGCTTGGTGATTTTTGGTATGAAGAGTAAAATGTACGATAAGATCTGTGATAAATGTAAGATACTAATTTCTAGTTAAGGAAAGATTTCCAGGGATTTGCAGAGACGTTTTAAAATGCCTGAAATTACATGCACAAGAGTATTAATTTTTTTAAATGGTGATCAAATTTCTAATCACAGAGTGTTAACTTGAAGTATCCGCGGCATGCACAAACAGTAGAGGGCAGCATACACTTTCCTGTGAGAGCCATATGAGGGCACAACATGCAAAGAACAGTTCCTACGACTTTCTTTTCTTTTTTTGACTTTGTGATGATTGTGAATCTAGATCAGGAGCCAAGCCTCTGTTTGGAACTTTAAGACAGATCTTGCTAAACTTTCATAAGGGTCTCAAGTGATTTTGAGGGTATTTTGTTTATCACCATTCAGTGTCCAGTACGTGACTAACTACATGCACTGCAGTGTTTATATAAGGGGTAGCCCTCTCCTCCCAAAAGGTTTTTTAATGATTTATTATAGTTTTCACTGTTCCATAACACATTTGATGGTTGAAAGGTCCAAAATGAAACGAGGGAAGAAACAATGGTGAAATGGAGCTGTGGGTAGATTATGTCCTGCTAGTGAATGACAAGAGCTTGTTTGGTACACGAATGGTGCTCATCGTGGAGGCAGATGTCCCAGGAAAAGGCGGGCATTTGTGACTGAGGCCCACCCTCTGCCCCGTCTCCTTCCTGCCTCTCCCTTCACCTTAGAATCACATAGCATGGGTTGCTAAGGTTAGCAACCTCCAGTTCAAAGACAGATGGCCTGACGCACAAGTGGGCAACAATCCTGTGGGCCCTGATCCCATTCTGTCAGTGACAGGTGGGGAGACGGAAGGGCCCCCAAATAAAAGCAAAGAAAAAAGAGGCTGAACAATACTCCCAATGCATCAAGGGACAATCAGTCAATGACTGGTCTGGCACCTTCCTCGGCCTGTCTGGCAGTTGAGTTTCTGAACGGCAAGTCAGATGTGACAGTCTGGCACCCAGCTCAGTTTTTATCTCTAGGAGAGTTTGGGGGCTTGGCCCCACTTTTTCTTCAATTTTTGTCTGGGCCAAAGCAGACCACAGAGACCTGTGGGTATTTTCCTTTTGTCAGTTTCTTGCAGCCAGTCACCCCTGCTCACCCCCTTTTTTGGAGGGGGTGTCTTTGGAAGTGGCCAGCTGATGTCATCAATCCCGGTGTCCTGGTTTAGTCTTCCTTCCAAGGTTTTTGGAATCGCAGACAGCCCTGCAGCCGGTCCATCTCATTGCTGTCTTTTTTTTCACAGAGAGAGGCAGTCTCCCCACTGGAGCACAAGGCCGGAAATGCTACTATGCTAGCACACATTTCCAACAGCCCTCTGTCCTCAAAAGATGTAGGACCCCCCCCTTTATCAACCTGCCTCCTTCCCAATTTGCATGCACAGTCTAACAATTGATTATGAATTCAAGTAAGATAACTGAAAAGTAGTTAAGAAAATCTGAGTCAGTAAAACTGCAAATGGCATTGAGGTACCGTTGGTAATATTGGATTCAAACTGGCAACTGGAGTACTCAGTTGCTGATGGGTGAAGAAGCCTGCACTAGCAGCAGGTGAGCATGGGTTCGACTCCCACTCCCTCTGCTGGTTTTGAGTGTGCAGTGCTTTAATAAGAAGATTGCTTCTGTGGAGGGCAGTCTTAATGTTAATGCATCTCGCATCAATATGCAATAACAATAGAAACAGTAGTCATTGTTGGCCACTTTCTTTGACTGCAAACAGATCCTAGAAGTTTTAAAAAATGTCAAAGATGTTAAAATTTTCCTTCACGTTGACCACACTTAAATACCGGTAGGAAATCCCCTGACTGTGCGTCCTAGATATAATGTAAGTTAGTCCTAGATATAATGTAAGTTAGTCCTAGATATAATGTAAGTTAGTCCTAGATATAATGTAAGTTAGTTCTAGATATAATGTAAGTTATTTGCACAAGTGGCCTCACAGTGGAATGTACAGTACAAATTCCGACATATCAACGTTACCAGACTGCTACCTATTGGTTGGATTACACATACACACCAGTCAATCACAACAATAAATGTCACCAGTGACTTTTAGTGGGCTCTTGGCTTGAACATTCATAGAGCAAAACACTCAGAGAAGTCCTTCAGGATACGCTGTCAATCAAGTCTTGACTTTTATTCATTTTTCAAGGGGGGGAGAGCAACCTGAGCCCTGAATGTATGAAAATATAAGTGATCCACGTTTGTGCAAATGGTTTAAGGATTTAGGCTATGTACTTTGAGTAATGGTCGTAAAAAATCTCCCCTTGCTGGAGCAATCGAAGCTGTCATAAATGTCAGACTGTATTTGTAAGTGGCTAATTCTCACCCCCTGGCCTGTTGTTGATTGAAGTGAAAAGCAAACATGTTGCCCAGTTCCAAACCAGTTTATGGCCATCAATGTTGGATTTTTAGCTATTAAAAGACCCCGGCAAGCAAAGCACTTTGGGAGACCTAACAAAAAATCCACCTGGCTTGGAATTTATTTAAAATATATTGATACATAGGTGTGGCTTAATTCTCCAAAATGTGGCATTCAAATGTAATACCACTGGGCATAATGTATGCATGCGTGTTGAAAGACGTCAGGAAATTAATTGTACTTTTTTTAAAAACTTGATCTATCAAGGAGTGTCAAACCCTTTGTGCCGGCAGTGGTGGTTTGCCACCGTCTGTTCTTATCCTTCAAACCATTCGGGAAAAAACTTCATGCTGGAATCTGAAGCATCTGGGAAGGTCAGGGTTAATGACCAGTTAAATATAAAACATTTGGTCGGTTTTTTTTTTTAAGTACATGTGTTGGATGTGAATAAATGCGGCACCCTTTGGCATGGTAAGTGGGCATGAGGGGGAATGCATTTGCCCAAAATAAATTTGGGGAGGGTTATTTATTGCTGGAAAGTGGTTTTTTGACAGAAGTGGCACGTTGCAAAGAGCAAGTGTTTGAATTATGCCCGAGGAGTATTGTTCAGAAATGCTTGCCAAAAAGTTATATGTTGCCCAAAGCATTCAGCATGAGTGTTTCCAAAAATCACTCTGCATCAGGTGGAGCTGGGTGGGGAAAAAAATGGAGCCCTCTCTATTCTGAATCGTGGCGAATAGGAATTTTGAGAAGCGGAAGTGGTCAGATGAAACCCACTTTGTGGTGTAAAAGAAAAAAGGGGAATCATGTCCAAATTTCCCTGTCTGTAACCTATTGTTTGAACCCGGAATTTCTATTTATATTATGGGGATTGTTTGACATTTTTCAAAGAACTTGGTATGTGTTCCATTGATCCCCAAGCTATAAAGAGACTGTCACATGAAATTGACGTGCATGTACCTCTGGTAAATCAAATGGATGAAGTGGGTACAGATGGAATACCCTCGAGCGTTGATGAAATCCCTCTCCTAAAACCCCTAAATCTCCCCCCCCCCCAAAAAAAAGGGCTGTTAAAACGTCAGGCTCCTGTGTGCTCCAGATTCATTCACATGCAAACTGTATTTACTATCAGGATGTAATGTGAAAGTGTGTGGTAAAACTGCCAAAGGGAACTAGATCACTTAGATATCCCAGAGTAGACTATCGGGGTCAAAGAATCCAAATGTTTTACAACGCAACAGAAGGTGGAGGTTGTCTTGAGAAGTGTGTCGAGTAAGCATCAGTTTATAAGATAGATCGATGAAAGAATCATCAATGTATTGAAAGAATTGTCAATTTCTGGTAATTTTTATGTCGGTTTGATTTGGAAAAGTTTTGTTTGTTTGAGATACTTGCTTTTGATCATGTCACACTTGATATAATCACCATATTTTTTAGTTGTCCAGCTGCCCAAGCTTGGCAGTATATGCGGCCATTTGTACAAGGAAGAATAAGTCTAAAAGATAGAATGAAAAGGATGAGTGAGGTATGAAATGGAAAAGAAATGCATTGATCCAGAACTGAGCCACACCGATTCAAAGACCCTCCTTTTTTTAGTGAATAAATTTGTCCTGGGGTAACTGAAGTAGGAGCCAAGTTTCCTAGTTGTACCAAAACAACAGTCAAGCTTGACAGAAATCCAACAAAGAAACCTGTCAGATATGGAGATATTTCAATTTGGATGTATTAGTAAATGAATCTACTGAGCCGTAACTAAAGTCGGGAACCAAATCTGAACTTTGCCTGTGTTGCCTTTTTAGGGGGCAGAGCAGTTACAGTGGCTTGGTTGAGGGGGGAGGTTGGGGATAGTTGCTGCATTCCACTACTTGTCCTTGATTTCACATTACTTTGGCAATGACACCAACGAGTCGGCAAGTGTGTTTGCGGATGATGTCATGACTCTGACGGTAGCCATCTTAGTGGGCTGCTGTACTCACTGCCTGCCGAAATGTGGCAGTAAAATTTCATTATCTCGGAAAGACTGAGAAAGAACAGAAAGATGCCTTTCAGAAGAAGATCATTTCTCATGGTGAGCAAATGTCGTACTTTGATGTCGCTGGAAATGAGCTGAACTTTTATCAAATCACCTCAAATGGTTGGCTGGATCTTTGGAAATTTACATGACCTATTTCAGGGACAAATGAAAACTACAAGAGAAAATGGACGCCAAGTTTTTAAGTTATTGTCATTGTGATTGTGATTGTCATTGTCATTCAGAATTGCACTGTCATCACTGTAGTGTTGTCCAGCTTTTGGTGTGGGGGGGATTCAAAAGTGAATGGCTTCAGGCTTATGCAATATGATGTTGAAGGAGAAAAAATCAAAAGCCTTACTCAAAAGTCCATCAGGGGGGCGAATCCACCCTCCCCCCCACAAATACACCACTGGTACATGTAGTACAGGTGAACTCAGAGAGTCAGGATGAGACATGCAGCAATAGGGGATAAAAAGTTGAAGATGAACTAGATCACACTAAATGAGCTTAAGAACTAGATTTGGAATAAAAGCAATCTGTAGGTAATGGCTGCCAAGCTGGTTGTCAAAAACAGGGCCATCGGTTGAGTTTGTTCACCTGTTAACAGGCTGTGCTGTGAAGTGTTCCCTAACAAAGTGTGTTTTTATAATTAAATTGAAATGTATCCAACCGGAACTTCATTATCCCAAGATAGGGGGGAAAAAATTTGCCAAATGCGCCTTCCTGTTTTGTGGTTTAAAAGGGTTGCGCATGACTTGAACCCCACTTGATGGATGGACTGTCCCAAATCTGTTCAATACAACCAAAAAAAGTTTCTTGAGTTGCAGTTCAAAGTTGTTTCTGTTCAGTCCCCCAGACAGAAATCAAATCAAAACAACAGTTCTGGTTGACTTCCTTCAGTCGATGGCAACGGCCTTAAAAAAAGAATTACATGTTTTACGAAACAAGACAGGCACCATGACCCATACCAAGCCCTGTACTCCCAAGTCCTTTTGGGGTTGGTTTTTTTTGGGGGGGTTGTTTTTTTTTTTTCTGCTGTAGATTCTTAACCAAATATATATATTTTGAGCATATATTTTGTATCTCGTAAATTTGTAAATTTTCTGTGTTTAATCCTGCAAAATAAATAAATGCAAAATGGCCCCCGTGTTGTGAGACCCAAACAAATTAGATTTCCTGAGCTAGAGTTTATTGCCTTTTGCATTTAGAGGAAGAAGAATTGCTCTTTCTCTTCCTACGGTGTTGTTGTGTCATTTTGTTCACTGATGGTTGCTTTATTTTTATTCCTCTGCCAAGAAAGGAAAATGGAAAGATGCTGTTGTCATCGTCATCATTGCTAAACAATCTTCATCATCTTTTTCAGACCACGCCAGAATTCCACAAAAGTTGAAGTACGTGTACTTTAAGTGTCAAAATGGGTAAACTGTAGAGTGACTGGATAAGCAGTAGGCAAATAGGATACATCGATTGTGAGTTAAACTTGTACAAAGTGTCAATCTCTGTTGATTGATCATTAACTACCAAATTACACATTGGGCTTCCGCCCACTGCAGCCGGCAGGAGGGGCCATATCGATTATCCCCAGGTGTGAAATGCTCGTCCTTCCTTCATAAAAGAAACACCTGACTCAGGTCAGGGGGTCAAGTTGGATGCACCTGGGCTGTTCTAGCTTGAATCGGTTGTCATGGAGCAGCCAATCAGCTTGGAGAGGGTTAGCATTTGCGATGTGATAAGGGGGGTTATCACTGCACCTTTTCGTTGAAGTCGGTCTTGAGCCGAGCATTGTTCCTGTTGTCACGCAACGCCATGTACAGTGTTGCTGACCTGTCAATTAAGCCCTAGAATGGCCTAAGAAGTGGTGTTTTTGTGTACTCAGTGATTTCTTATTCAGCTTAATTAAATGTTAACCCCAGTGAGCTACATTTTTTTTAACTTCGAACTTTAAGTAAAGGTAATTGATAACCTAGAAAGCAAAGAAAAGTCGGGATGCGACAACGAAGAATTTGGACATACATGTATCACCTTGTAGGAAATACTTTGATGGATTCTAAATTATCACTGGTGGGTGTAGGTTATGGGCTCCTCTCACTTATCTTAGTTTTCCCAATCTGATTTCCTCTCCTTGCCCTTCTGTGACAAAATTACTGGGTTTTTTGGTTGTTTTTCCATTTCCAACCTAACAATTGCCGAGCCTCGATTTCAGACCCCACATATGATAATTTCACCAATTGATTCAATTTTTTGTACTCTAAGAAAGTCAAGGCTTTGGAGCTAATTTTTTTTTTTTCAGTTGGGTTCAGTGGCAGTGGGGGGGTGGACCATCTCTCCCCCTTCCCCAAAAGGGACAGAATTTTCCTCATAAAAAGAGAGAATGGGTTGTTTTGAAACATGTCATCGGACCTCAAAGTATGTAAAAAGCAGTAAACATTAGCCTCAGAAACATGTCAAAAGAACTACTAAAATTACATTTAAAAACTGCGATGTCATTGTGCCTCAAGCAAAAAATTCCCCCCCTCCAACATGATTCTGGTTGCCCATTAAGGGACGAGGTGACCAAAAAGCAGTTCTATTTTTTCTACTGTGCCTGTTACTTTTGCTGACTCATAATCCAACAGCTTTGTACTTGTTTGATGATAACTTTGTTAGCGTGGGCGATTTTTTTTTCAGCCACAAAGTGACAAATCATTAACAGCAGATAGGAGTCAGTTCAGAGGTGTTTTCAAGCAAATTAGTGATGCTCATCCGCGATTCCTCCTTTCGTTCTTATTTTTTCCTTTACTTTCCATTTCCACCCGGTTTAAATTAGGAATCCCCGTGTACCTCCCTTCCATCCTTGCAATGTCCATGGTCATCGGTGTTACTATTGTCCCAGTCGTTGGTTGTAACACGTCAGCACAATTATTCCTGATCACCCATTAAAAAAACAACAAGAGAGACACTGTGTGGCTCCCCAAAATTGCACGCTTTTTCTTCCAAATATGGTAAGGCATCTGATACGATTGGCCATGCTCCAGTTTGCAAGAAAGCTTACAAGTTAACCCCCAAAAGTATGGTCCAGATTTCCAGAGATGAGCTCAGATCTGGATCATGGATAGCATGTCCTAGTTTGAGATTGTCGTCCTTGGTACATAGTTTGTGGCCCAGTACTCACCATCAAAGGGGCGGGCTGACACCAGAAACCACACTCACACAGGGGTCACTATCTCTGTGCTGGCCCGCTTCAAAGACCAAGCCGAATCAGTGAGTGTTAGGGTATTTGAATATATGGTTGGAGCTTGAGAATTGATCTGTGATTTGACTGTAAGTGGTGGCAGAGAAAGGGCTGTCTTCTTTCAAAAAACTTCACTAGTCCCCCCCCCCATGTCAGGTTTTTACATGTCTAGTGTTTCCTGCTTACTTATAAGAGCCTGTTCAAGGGCTAGCAAGCCTCATGAAACAACTGTGGCTTGCTTTTTACCTGCCTCCATCCTGCAGAAGACTCCCAAACTTCCCAGTGGATGCCAAGGTTGTACGAATTCTGTCCCTTCCATTTTTCCTGTATGTATTTGTGTGATGATGTAAAAAGAAGGAGAAAAGAAGAGAAAGTGGATTGTTTTTTAGAGAGTAAAATTTCTAATCTGCTTGAGCCCCAAACATTGACTCCAGACCTCTTGTCATGATAAAAAAAAAGTTACGTGGTTGCCTCATGTTAGCAGATATTTTTGCCATGTTTAATTACAGTTCACTCATCTGACATGCCATCCTTGACGCATTTCCCCTCATACATGACATTCTGATAGGATATGTCCCCTCTCGGCTTACCTGTTCAATTGATCAGTTGATTGCCTGTAAACTTTTCAAGTGCTTATCTCCAGCACAATAATCTCTGCTCTTTTCTCTCTCATCTCCCTCCATCCGTTGTCGGCAGGCCGATAACCGGCCCGGGAATTGGGTTACACGTGCAAGCAATTCACAAGAGATTTCCATCCTGGCTTTGAAGCCCGCGTCAGCGATAACATAGATCACCTCGATACATCCAATTGTTGTTTCGGAAGGGAGAAAGAAAGGGGGAAAAAATCAGATTAGTGAAGCTGAAGAGGCCCTGAGTTGGTCTGGGAAACTGTGTGTACACTACCCACTGGAAAAATCGTCGGCGGGGGGGGTTGACAAGTCCAGGTGATAAATCACCAGATACCAGAAATACTGAAGCACCAGCGCTTGAATGAAATCCCGGTCAAAATAAGCCCTCCACAAGTGGCAAATTGGCCTGTTCAAAGTTTCCAACCACCCTAAAAAAAATAAAAACCGGGTTACCGATTTCAAGTTGCCTTTGTACATGTATACATTTCGACAGGTGGTGGCCAGACATTTTGCAATCTTTTTTTGTCTTGTTTGAGCACGGCCAGGTGATGTTGCACTACCATGAGGATGGTGTAATGACACCTTGTTTTGATAATTACCCCCAAGAACAAAGAAGCACTTGCAAATAGACATCTGTATCACTGGTATTCTAGGCCAAAATTGTATGGGTCAATGTGGTACACCCAACAGTCATTAAGTTCCCTTCAAATACAGTAAAAACCAAGGGGAGAGATTTAGAGAAATGAGATTTACCAGGAGCAGGAAAAGAGCTACAGTAGCCAACAATTTGGGCATCATTTATTGAAAGTTGTTCAGATGCCTAAGAAGTACTGACAGTTTTTTTTACAAATTTAATAATCTCAGTTGCCAAGCATTAAGGTGCAGGGCCTGTTTTCTTTGCTAAGTCCCAGGGCTTGATTAACTCTCAAGTTTGAGGCCTTGACAAAATTATTATGAAATATAATCATCCTTCTAAAGAATAGAAAGTTCTTAAGGAAAAGCAAACCTGCTGAAAGTATCTGCAAGAACCGAGCAGATGGGAAAACAGGCAGCTCCGGCTTTAGCCTTGTATCTGGTCATACTTTGGCCAGGATTGCACAAGTGTGAAGGGATTTTTCTTTATTCAAACACGCCCCCTCTCTCTTGTCCCATCCCGGGGTAAACCAAGCCACTGACGGAATCAAATCGTTGGACGTCATCGCAAACACTTCAGCCAGGCAACAAATTAACCGACCTAATACCTCCTATAACCTCCCTGTTTTCCCTCAACGAGGGCCAAGCACAAATTGAAGCAGTCCACTCGGAACAGACTGCCTCCAATTAGTGTCCCATTATCCCAGCAAAATGCCCACCCTAACACCACCCCCGCCTGAGGTTGAGGACATCAAAACATCTCATTGCATTCTGGTTTAAGGAAGGTTTTTATTTTCCAACCAGGCCTTCTATGAAAGCTGACAACCACCTATTTAACACTTGACTTACTACTAAGTGCAGCAATTAATGTCACGAGATACACATTTTTTATCCTGTTTTTTCCCCAAGTGCAAAGTCCTGAGTCCTTTTCTAAAAATGAACCGATGGATTGCTGTACAGTCGACTCCGTTCCTTGTTTTTCTGGGGCACTGCCCTAGTTTCGGATTTTACTATCTTTTCTTCTGTGTACTTGCTTTTTATTCATTTTTTTTGTCTTGGGCATTTTTTGCTTTGCACTGGTGACGTAAGCCTTGATTATCGTCATTAGTTGGATATTGTTACAATCTCGTGCTAGATGCCATGATTGTCTGGCAGTATTGTGTATTTCAGTACTAGGATCTTTAAAAGTAAAGTACAGTTGATTTTGTATACAGCAAATTGATGAATATATAGTAATAAAGTTACAGAATCACAAAAAATCCACAGGTCATTAAGACACTCTTAAGATCTTATGATTTTACTGAACAGGATGACCTGAAAATAGGACCACATGTATTCTTTCTTTTCAGTTCAAAACTTGTTATATTTTCAAGCAAGATAAAATCTTAATGTTGGAAAATAACATACTTTTGATTCGTCCTTCTCTACCTCTATTATTTTCCGTTCTCTGTCGCTATCCTTCCATTCCAACCCAATGCTGACGCTGTTCAACTCGCTGGTCCTATTTTTCCATCTCACCTTAATCTTCATCATTTTTATTGCTGGACCTCCCTTTTTTCCTTGTATGCCCCTTGCCATCCCCTCTAAAAATCCAACATGCTATCATTAATCCCACTCCCCTCATTTCCCTGGTTCACTCCATCCCCGTCTCCCCCTTGTTCCTCTTTCCTGCCTTTGTCTCTTTCCTTCCTTGATTTTGTTTCCTTCCTCATTAATCCCACTCCCTTCATTTCCCTGGTTCACTCCATCCCTGTCTCCCCCTTGTTCCTTTCTCCTACCCTTGTCTCTTTCCTTCCTTGATTTTGTTTCCTTCCACTATAGTGGCACCGTACCAGCACCACCACAGAAACAGACGGCTTCCAAGTCAAGCGTCCAGGAAGCGAGAACGTCAAGTGTACCCTACTTCTCCTCTTAGACCATCAGGTTAGTTTCATAGCTCAGTAACTCAGAGATGTACCTCTCACTACTGTTTCTGGTAATGATACCGAAGATTCCTCAAAAGTGCCCTGGGCAGTGTAGTTTGCAAGCCTAAAGATACCTGTAGAGGGGAGACAGTGAGAAGCAGTTACAGTTTTAGAGGCGGAAGGCAAACACCAGAAGAATATTCTGGGTAAGACCCACGGAATCAGATGGAGGCTGATATGCCACAGCTGCTCACCTCTTATCACTGTAAACCCCTCTGAAGATTGTTGTCCCGGGACAACCGTATTCCTAAATTCTGTCAAGATTTGTCTGGAAATTAAAAACTGAAGTCTTGGTGTTTTTCACATGATTTTTTCAGCACTTACATGCACTTTACCATGATGACTTTGATATAAAGTACATGTATGTCCAAATGTTGAAGTTATGAATATGCATGGCATGTGCATGACCAAGGAGTGAGTGGAAATATATAAACTGACAGCAAAATCCACCAAGAATGCAATGTTAATTGACTCCAGAGCTTATTTTTGTCCAAAATTACTCTGACTTACACTGACCTGTTATAATTTTGCGAAGAAAACTTGACCGACACAGGACTTGAACTGTTGCCCCTCTCTTCTCATCATTTTGGTTGAAACTGGTGTTTCAAGCTGAGTTTCAAAGTCCTGGATCTAAAGTTGGACAGGCAGGGCACTGATGAACAGCCCTTAAATCACCAAATGTGCACCCCTTTGTAACCCTTCTTGAACCATTCACTCCCTTTGCACAATCAATTACCAAGCCCCCAAAACATCTGGTTTCTCGGCACCCCTTGCCCGACCTCGCCGGACCAAATTACCCTCTTTTGATGTGGCACCTTCCCTCCTCCTCGCCTTTCTTTTCTCTGGCCAGACCAGTCTCATCTGTCTGTCCACCAGCTCGTTTGTCTCTTGGCCCTACCAGACTGTTTGTTTTTCTGTTGTTTTGTCAAAGAAAACACTATCTTCAGTCTGTGGCTGGTTGTTAAACAGGCTTTGGGCAAGGAGGACATTGACATAATCTAGTTTCCGTGTTTTAAAGTTTTTGGCATGAAAGGTGGTTTCTTTTTGGGGACGGGACGTCAAAACATTGGTCATGCTCATAGGCACCTTACTCACCTTGTATGACAGTGATTAATTGCTTCATCTTGCATTTGTCTGGCCTTTTAATCATTCTCCAAACCTCATCAAAATTGGTCTGGTTGGGGGAATGTCAAAATTTTAAAAGAAAGATAACCTTAACCTCTGTGAGATTGGAAAAGGTACTTTGGAAACCAGGGCAGTTTGTTGAACCTGCTCTTCATTTTTTAAAGACCTGACGGACAGTGACAAAAGTGACAATGACAAACAAGGCCATCCAGAACATGTTTAGCCCTAGAAAAGACAAGATGAAGTTTCCCTTCCATCACTCCCCCCCCCCAAAAAAACCGTCTGTCTGCACACACTTAATGAATTATTTTTCTGGGAAGGGAATTGCTTGTCCTTTGAGGTACCGTAGTTTCATGAATTGCTCTGAGAGGAAAATACTTACCTAAACCTATTGTCACACCCAACCAATTGTCACACCCAACCCTGATTAGTTCACCCCTTATTTCAGTTTCGTGTAAGGTGTTTAATTTTCCAGAAATAAAACATACCATCCTCTCCCCCCTCCCCAAAGGAGGAAGGTTGAAATTTGCATGAACTCAAAATTTCTAGCAAAGGTCCTCCAACCCAGACTGATTAGAAAACGCCACCCAGGGTGCAAGGAATTCATATTTCTCAAGGTCGCTGATAGCTTAATTGGCCAGTGACTGTTACACAATGATACACAATTTTTTTCTTGATAAGAGCGACAGGTGGCTCTCAGTCTCGGGTCATTGTCGCTTCTCTTTCCTGTAAAAAAAGAAGATACTGATACTAATGGAATGTTTGGCCAAGAGAGAGTTGGAACTAGGACACAAGTCAGTAACCTTTGGGGTTTTTTTTCTCCTCCAACTCCCCCCCCCCTTACAGCCACCTCAGTACAAGCTAGACCCCCGTCTGGCACGCCTCCTGGGCGTGCACACCCAGACACGCCCAGTCATCATCAACGCCCTGTGGCAGTACATCAAGACCCACTGCCTACAGGACTCCCATGAGAGAGAATACATCAACAACGACAAGTACTTTCAGCAGGTTGGCATCACCAGTGGAAGAGAGGCCATCTTGGTCTAGTTTCCACGACTGAGTGTTCATAAAATAACTGTTTTTCCATCAGTGATGGTAGACTAATTGGGTGGGATTTGGATGGTATTCTTAAAGAACAGAATGGTCACACCTTATTTTGAGTTCTGGGCATTTGTTGTAGTTTTTTTCATTTAAGTCAGAAAATGCTTGGTGGGGTGGAGGCCATAATAGTTTCCAATTTACAGACATGATGATTTTTTTTTTTTCATTTTTGTTATCCTTGCAACAAAGGAAGACTTAAAACAGATGACAGAAAAAGTACAAATGTTCCGATTTTTACCAAACCATTAAAAAATGGAGGAATCCGCCATGAAACTTCCCTTCCTTGTTCTTCTGATTGCAATTCTGTTTATGAGGCAAGGGACTACTTTTCCTAGGCAGTTTTTCATTTTCACATATGTGCTTTACCAAAAAGCAGCTTAGCAGCATGTGAGATGTACAGCATGTCAACTCATTCCTGGCTGATTTTTGTATAATGTATAAATAAATGAGCAGTGTTTCTGCTTTGAAACTGGTCCAGATTGGAACTTTACAATGCAGGGTAAAGCCCGGCTGTTCCATCTCCTTTCAGATATTTGAATGTGGGCGGATGAAATTCTCTGAGATTCCTCAGCGGTTGCATCCCTTGCTGCATGCTCCAGATCCCATTGTAATCCATCATGTCATCACAGTGGACACCGCTGACCAGAAGAAGACGGCCTGCTATGACATTGATGTGGAAGTTGTAAGTAAATCTGGGATTCTGTTAGTTGTGTTTGGTTTTGTCAGTAATTTGGGGTAGCGTACCAATCAAACAGCTTCCTAGGAAACTCGGGAATATTTCCTGCCCCTGGAAAATTGTAGAATTTCTGCAATTGCTAGAACTTCTGGGTAAAAGTTTTTTGAATTTGGTTTTCGTCCTGAACCATCCTGGAATTTTCTGGTTCCCTGAAACTTTAAATGACTTTGTTCTTTCCTGGAAAAAGTTCAATGTGTCGCATACAAAATAATTGAGGTTTTTCGTAAGCATTCCTGACACTATTAAATTTCTTGGAAAAAAGGTTTGAAAAATGTCTAAGCTTTTTAATAGTGAAACACATTCTTTTTTGTGTTGAGAACTGGGGGAAGCTATATGTGCAAACAGGTAGAATTCCTTTTAATCTCACCATGACTGTATTTGTTAATGATACAAGGAAGAATCAGTCTTTTAGAGTTGATTTGAGCATTGGCCGTTGTTTTAAGTCAAGTTGAAGCAATGGCTTTAATACCAGCAGAGGTTGGCCATTCTATTCATGCAACGTCGTTTGAAAAAAAAAAAAAAAGAGAGAAAATCACTGTCATTCCCCTCCCTTTCAAAGGCACAGCATTGGCCTGTCAAGCATGAGCTGCTGGCGCCGCACTGTCGTCGCTTGTCCGACATCATTCCAACAGCTCGTGAAATCTGTTCAGTGGATGGAAAGACTGTGAACTGTTCATTCTCAGACACCGCACAATCCACCCTCTAACATTCTGCCTCCCCCCCAATCTCTGTCCCCCGACTTGTATTCATTTACTTACCAGGGCAATGAACGTGCGTTGGACCTGTCCCTAATGCTCCGATCAATAGTTTTGAGCGTAGCCCTTAGTTTACCCATTCATGATTTTTTTTCTGCAGTTCACGCCTCCCCTCCTACAGGCTTTCTGATTGAAGCTGGCAAATTGCAGCTTTGCGTATCCCTCCGTTTGTACATGTACATCCCATGCTACCCGAAATCATTTTAATTTCTTGACTGATGTTGCATGACCTCCAAGTGAACCCAAGTTTAAAGAGGCATTCTACCAGCCAACAACAGAATCGAACACCCCAAGGCAGGTGTGGCTCATGATCCAAAATTCCTGTCAGCATTTAGGTCAGGGGCCAAGGTTCTTTTTTTTTTAGGCTGTGTGAAAGTTTCAGACTCAAACTTTACTACGAACACATTTTTTGCGTGCAGGCGGGGAGGGGGGGGTAAATGGAAATGTGGGACAAACCCTGATGAGATCAAATCAAACACATATTTTTGGAAACGTCATCGGGGGGGGTAGGGCAAGCTAATATCACCAATGAGAACTTTCCCCAAAGAGCAAAGACTTCCTGATGAACCCCTGTCTTAAATTTGGCACTGGTAATTAGGAGAAATATGTGGTTATCAGGCACTGGAATTTGTTTTTGGTGGGACAAGCCTGACAAGTTAAACTTTGAATGATGTCAGTAAATTGTCAGATGGTCAAACCAGTAAGTTCACTCAGGAATTTGTATTTGTGAGAAAATGTGTTCTATGTTTTCATACTCCTGTGAATAATGGATTTTTCCATTCGTTGAGCAAAAGCATGGTGCGGGCAACTCCTAATGTGATCACAGCACAGTTTCCATCACCCGGTATTCTTCACACATCATGATGACCATAAGAAAGGCTTTCCCAAATTAACCCTAACCATGGTGAACACAACAGTGGGCTCTTTCTGTTGGATTTATTGATGTGAGCAGTAAACAAAAGGCCCTTTGTTCAAAGTGTTGGATTATGTGGGATTCTATGGGATTCAGCAAGCTCCATACTCTTCTGTTGTATTCTGTTGGATTAAGGAGGTTGCTTAGGGACAACCCGAAGAGGTTAGTGTTTAACAGAATATTATGAAGGTAATTATTTCTCAATATGGGCAATTCACAATAGTGTGCTACCAAGAACTTACAACACATCAGCCAATTACAACGAGCGAAATCTGTTGACCCTTTCCAAATGCGCATTGGGTGGACAGATTTTTCGCATTGTGATTGGCCAACGCGTTGGTGACGCACTTTAGAGAAACGGCCGTATTCACATTGCTTTCCAATCCCCCCCCCCTTTGTTTCTTCTGCCGGTACTCTGAGCAATGCAGTGCCACATGCAGCCTTCAGAACTGATCTCGCTTTAACGGTGAACAACTGCTATTGTCACTTCCAATCACTTGATTGAAATGTCTTGTTGCATGTGGATTATAGGCTGTGAGATAACGGCCCCTGTGGATAGGGATCCTGATAATTAACAGAGTGAGTTAGCAACTTTAAAGAATTTGCACCGCATTAAAGGCAGCATTAGTCACTTGTTGAAAGTGCTGTCCTTTTTTTTTTTTGAGAGAGAGAGAGAATTTTTTGTCACATGAGAAGTTACTCTTTGGTGGAATAGCCAATTTTTTTTAACTGTTGGGGGTTGTTGATGTATCCGTGGTCATTACACATACATGTAACTTCAGATCCTGTACCCAGGATATGCCAAGTTTTCACACACCTTCAGATCCTGCCCGCAGAGTAACCCAGGTTGTCACCAGTGTTGTATCCGAGACCTTGATGTCTGAGACCGAGGCCAAGACCAAGGCATACGAGACCAAGACCTACTCCTTCAAGACCAAGACCAGGACTTCGAGACCGAGACTTTTGCAGGTCGAGACTGAGACCACGACATCCGAGACCAAGACCGACCATAAACCAATCTTTAGTTATTACCAATTAAGTACACAAGAAATAAAATGAAAACGTTAGCATAAACACGCACAAAACCAAGATGATTCTATTTTTCTCACTGCTAAAATGGACTTTTTTATGTGTAATTGATTTCAGGAGGCTGATTAGTCATTAAGGAGGAAAATTAATGAATCACTTATATGGAATACTTCCCGCATTTTTTTCAGAACTTACTTTTGCTTGTGAACTCGTTTCAGGTGGCGTGTGAACGCAGAGGTTGTCCCACATGTTCCTGAGATGGTCTTAGAGCAAAACTTGCATTGTCCACAATGTTTGCCTCCCCCTTTTTTGCTCCCCAACAATTCTCTGTGGTTCTTATAACCAAACAGCACTACGGCCAATGTATTTGACATCGTAGGGCCTGGAGGTTTCAGAAGCTGACGATGTTGCAACATGTACCGTAGCGAAACTACTAAAACAACACGTACCACATACAAGACGGAATGAAAGTACTTTCACACGTTCACACAATTCATAGCGTGTGCACACACACAGACTGGTTCCCGTCCTGGCCCTACGTTCAGCAGGAGACTATGTAGGGAACGGGAACCAGTCTAGTGTGCGAATTCCAGTACTCACAACCTCATCTCCAGGGTGTCAAGCAGCATGGCTACTCTGGATTGGAAATAAAGTAACAACTTAGGACAAGGTTGCATCATGCTGCATTGACTAGTCTTCATTCCAGCGTCGATTTCATTGTTAATTGCAAAAAATCTGAACATTACTGTGTTGTATTTATATCAGTGGTTGAAGATTGACTCGAGCGGAGGTAATTTTGCCTTTTGCAACCACGTGTAAGCATGGTAACTAGATGCGCATTTTGTTATGGTCTCGACGGTCTTGAGGGGGGAGTCCCGAGTCTATGGCATCAGAGACCAAGACCGAGACTGGCGCTTTCAAGACCGAGACCAGCCCTCCCAAGACCAAGACTTTGACAGGGTGAGACCGAGACCGCAAAAAAGGTCTTGAGACGGTCTCAAGGCCGAGACCAGGTCTCGAGACCTACAACACTGATTGTCACACACCTTTAGATCCTGTATTCAGGATATCCCAGGTTGTCACACACCAGCAGATCCTGCACCCAAGTTGTCTTGGGTTGTGTCCCACATCGTATATCTTGCACCTGTGATATCCCAGATTGAAATCCAGCACCCAAGATGTCCCAGGTTGTGTCACACACCTTCAAATCCTGCACCCAGGATATCCCAGGTTGTGTCACACACCTTCAAATCCTGCACCCAAGATATCCCAGGTTGTGTCACACACCTTCAAATCCTGCACCCAAGATATCCCAGGTTGTGTCACACACCTTCACATCCTGCACCCAAGATATCCCAGGTGGTGTCACACACCTTCACATCCTGCACCCAAGATATCCCAGGTAGTGTCACACACCTTCACATCCTGCACCCAAGATATCCCAGGTAGTGTCACACACCTTCACATCCTGCACCCAAGATATCCCAGGTAGTGTCACACACCTTCACATCCTGCACCCAAGATATCCCAGGTAGTGTCACACACCTTCACATCCTGCACCCAAGATATCCCAGGTAGTGTCACACACCTTCACATCCTGCACCCAAGATATCCCAGGTTGTGTCACACACCTTCACATCCTGCACCCAAGATGTCCCAGGTAGTGTCACACACCTTCAGATCCTGCACCCAAGATATCCCAGGTAGTGTCACACACCTTCACATCCTGGACCCAGGATATCCCAGGTTTTTGTCTTACCTTCATGCTTCCCCAGTACCTTTTCTTTTACATTCCCTTCCGACTGAGTGGCTAATTAGTGGCTATTGTTGGACCGCCCCCTTAACCCACACCCCCTCTCAGTTTCACCCTGTCCAATCAAGGACACATACTCCACTTCTTCAGCTCCAGACTTAATTGCATCCATGACCCTTACCCCACACTCTCTCACCACCAACTGTCCCCTCCCTTCCCCCACCCCCCTCATCTGGAAATCAGTTAAACCCGATGGCAGGTGTGTCAGCAGTGCCAAGCCAGACCAACTGGCGCCCTGTGTCCATTCATCTCGAACCACTGGAATTGATCTTAAGGTGGCAGGTGGGAATGCACGTCACTGGCTCATCAGGTTTCTAAACCTGGGGGGGGGATTGACGGTGCGTTCATCACATACAGGAAAGGGGGCGGAGGTGCGAAGATGATAGTTTTAGAATCACCTGGCATGTTAACCCTCCAGCTATGTAGAACAAGATTGTTGATTGTCGTGAAGGGGTTTAAGGAATCCCATTGTTTTTGAAGGGCAGTGGCCACTTGGTCAAATGCCTTCTGGAAACTCTGGTGCCAGCAAAGGATATATGAAATAAGGTTTAGTTTCCAATTACTAAAATACACAAAATTTACATTAAATGATCAATAAAAAATATTGAACATCAAAATGGATATAAACCATCTACACTACACATACACAAAGACAAATGACCCAGAGCTCTTGTAGTTGATGAATATGGCCGTTTCACGATAGTGCGCTACCAAGAGTTTGCAACTCATTGGCCAATCACAATGCGCAAAATTTGTCGACCCAATGCGCGTGTGGAAAGGGTTGATAAATTTTGTGCGTTCTAATTGGCCAACGTGTTGCAAACTCTTGGTGGCGCACTATTGTGAATTGCCCGTATTGAATTTCACTTAAATGGTTTATATTCATTCAAACCTCATAGTGAAAGTCCTCCTCCAAAACTGTCACAGGAAAATATTTTGCAGCATGCAATTTCATGGCTAGAAACTACCCGACTGCATGTTTTGATATGCAGAATTCAAAAATCCAACATACCCAATAATACAGCATCACTGTCAAGGCCATACCATGGGCATCAGGAGGGGTAAGGGGATGTCTGTCCCCCTCCCCCACCCCCTTTAAAACCTTATTTTTTAAGGTGAAAGGTCATTGAGGTCACCAATCTGGTTGAACAAATGTCCAAGTTGACCCCTTCCCCTTGTAGTGGTTTATCCATTGGTTGCTTATGAGTGCTTTGCCATTGCCCCTCCCCCCATAAAAATCCTGGTGACGCCCATGGGCCGTACTGAAAGATGATGCAAAACAAGGTCATTCAATGCATTTCTCAGAATAAATAAAGCCTTGATTGTGATGGCAGCTGTCAAAAAAAGTTTGCCACTATCGTATTATGTTGGCTAAGCAGCAATAATGGCTAAGCAGAAAACTTGTGCTAAGTGTCAAAGCCTTTTTATGTAGCTGCTTCACTGTGTTTAGCTGCCTCTTAGCCAACTGGCAAGGCTGCAGTTTCGGTTCACTAAGCAACTTGAATGATGTCAAGGCCTCAGTCAACGAATCTTCCAGATGTCTCCAGTATCCTCTCTCTCTCTATCCCATCCTTTGAAACCCATTTTTCAAGACAAATAGAATCCATCACTCTTTTCCTGTGTTTTCTGTGACACTTCTCCCTCAATTATCCTGTGTCTAGTCTCCATCCAGCATCGCTCGCCCATAAACGACCTTCCCACGTAAGTGATGTCCGCCAAGTCACTGGATTCAAAGAAAAAAAAGATCACTTATGGAGTCAAAGCCCTCGGCGGCAAGCACTTGAACTGAAGTCACCTGCCTCAGTGGATCGGGGGAGATGCTTCAGCCTTCATTTCCTGTGCACTCGGACAAGCTTAGCTGGTCACACTCCCACGCTAAAATCTTTACACCCTCCCCCACATTTGTAGTTTTCAAGAATTTATGACGCAAGATGGGTTGACTTGGAACTCCAAGTCAAGCAAATCAAACAGAATTTATTCAAGTTGACTTGTAGAGATCTCTTACATACGCTCAGAGAGGTTTGCTCATCTGTCTTGACATTTCTCTGTTCCCAGTTCAACTTTTAAAAATATGTGGAACAATTCCTCTTTGGAGAACGTCATTGCTTCAGGCATTTTTTGGCCTTGTGTCTCACCAGCAACTCCCTTTCCACCTTTCCCTGTCTAGCTCCACCCTCGACTCGCACTATCTATTGCCTTCCCGAATACCTACAACTCCCTTTTATTTTGCTGACACCTCCCCCCCCAAGATCCCCGGTGCAAAGTTGATTTCAAAGCTGGTTTATTTCTGCCAGTAATTGCTGGTGTAAAAGCGCCACCTTGGGTTCAATATGTCCCTAAACTGAAGACATTCAGGGAGACATTAAAACATGCTGTGGTGTTGCAGGAATTTTTTGTATATTATTCTGGTAGTGTTTTTGCCCTCCGTGTGTCTCAGAAGCAAAGTTATGAAGTGCCTCCTTAATGTAAGCAAATGATGCACTCAAACAAGTTGAAATAGATATCCCACTCTAGGATAATCAAAATAACATTTGAAAAATGGGGATGATTTCCTTGATAAATTTTTTTAAAAAACAAGAAGTTTCTTTTTTTGGTTTGTATCAAATTGACACCAAAGAATGTTGGAAATTATTTCACTGTTAGTCTTTGATTTGATGTCCTTTTTTGAGGAGGGTCTCTAGTTAATCAAAAATAATCTCCCTGTGGTATTTTATCTGAAGTAGCCTGGTGAAAATACTTCCCACTTCCAACAAGTCATCAGCAATAACATTGAAAAGTTATTTATCTGGAATGCTTTGCATACCGAACATTGGTATACCTTCATTTTTGTAAAAAAAAATAAATTCAAAAAGCATGTTAAACATCCTGTCATGGAACATGTTGGAAAAGTTACTGGATAGGCATGAAAACTGTATAAATTCATGGAGTTCGGCTACAGTGGTATCTTATCCGGGCTTCTGACAGCGGTCAGTTGTGGAAAAAAAGAAAAGAGTGCCTTTCTTTTAGGGGAGAGTCATGGATTTTATGGGGAAGCGTGCGTGATTGACAAAGACAATCTGATACATTATGTCTTGTATTACATGAAATGGTGTGACCTCACATCAGCCTGTATCTCTGTGATTCCTTGCTGTGGTGAAAGTTTCATGCTCTGTTCACTCCATGTGCTATCGTGTCCAATATTAGTGCCGTCCGACGGCCGTCCCAGAGTCTATGCAGACATGCTTGGCCTGTCATCCAGTTAAAACTCGGCTATCTTCCAGAAAAACAATTTTAGGGTTTTATAAATAGGTGGCCCAGTCCCCTGTGTGGGTGTTTGCGGTTCTTGAGTCAAATATTGATGACAATGCCAAATGGTCTAGCCAATATAACTTCTTTCTTTTTTTTCTTTTTTTTTCTTCTTTTCTATTCCCCTTGTGTGTTTGCACATTTGTGGCGCATCTGAGAGGATGGCGGAAGCATTGAATCTGTAACGATTTGTCATTTGATGCGACTTTGGGGCATTGATGTTTTTGTCAAAGTTGGAGGAACTGTGACTGGCAGAGGTAGAATGAGACCGGAACAAACTGAACGTTTTTTTGCACATTTCAATCGTCCATTCACTTTTCCTGTTCACATAATTGCATTTTTTTTTCACATTTCATTCAATGAATTTGAAATAAAATTCCAACATGAAAAAAAAAAAGAGTAAATACGAATAATTAACTGACGACTAAGCACATGTGTTTTGCCAATACAGTCAGTTACATAAATTTCATCTCTCTTGGCCCAGAATTCTCACCCCAGTTAGAGACCTTCCCGACGCTCATGGCGTCATCAATTTGTGTCAGTTTTGCCTCATTAGCTTTCACAGTTTTGCCTTGATATTCTTGCTCCAACCAGCGCTGAAGGCAAAGCGAATCATCATATAGTCCCTCTGTGATGATGCACCTGCTGATTAAGAGAGTAATTTCATAATTGAATCTTAAACACAGTTGTCTGAAATACTGAGAGATGGTTGTCTGGCCCACGTTGGATATCTTAAAATGTGAAAGGACATATTTTTCATTGGGTTCTGTACTCTTTGCATCATATGCTTAAAGAGGCACTCGATAAAAGATTTAGCTGGAGGCCCCATTCAGTTTGATCAGCGACCATTTATCAACAACTGGTCCATTCTCCCTGGTAATCTGGGCACAAAATATAACCTGGGTACCAGATAAAATCAACCAATGGTTGACTGTCGCTGACCATACTTGATCCATGTTTACAAGCAGAGGGCCAGATTATCCGTAGAGCCATTGGTAACTAATCCAGCCCCAATACCATGGAGTAAAACTTATCACTTAGCAAAGATATGCGCTGAGCAAAAATCTACGGAGAACCAGTCCCATGCATGTCACTTTGGCTGGTAATCAGATTTTTACTAACCCAAAATTATCTGTATTACTCTGTCACTAAATTCCTTGCTCTTGTAATCTTATAACTGAACCCTTTTTTCATTTTTCACAGGACGACACCCTCAAAGAACTCATGAAGTCATTCCTGCTGTCCACAGCAAGTCAGCAAGAGATAGCTTCCCTGGACAACAAGGTAGTCATAGACTGTGTATCCAAATCTTGTCACCTAGAGCTAGATCTAAGTCTTTGTTCCATTGGAAATATGCGTGGACACATGCAGACTGTAGAAGTAGCCATAGCTCTGAAGTCCATTTTGGATATGGTCATAGACCTACCTGAAAAAAAAAACCAAAAATGGGTAGCAATCTGCTTTAAATGCTTAGCAAATAGAGGTTACCAGTTATGTATTACATGTTGTCTGTGACTGGTTCATGAGCAGCATTGTCTGCAAAGCTGGTGCATGGCATTGAGAGAGGCTTCATTTTGTGATGCAGATGCAAAGGGCAAGGCAGATCAAGCACCGAATATCTACTTGTTCTCAGTCCAATTGTTTGCTGTGTTGAAGCTGTTGGACTCCAGGGTATCATTTGCATGGTGCAAACGGGAGCACCATTCTTAATGAAGAATTTTCAAATTGAGAGCAGGATTTTTTTTATCTATTTTCCAACTCTGGATTTCTCCTGATGTAGTCAGGTGGTAAACATTATGATTGAAACGCATTAGGCATGAGTAACAGTCATAGCGTGAGACGAGTAGCAAATCCCTAGATTTAGAGAGGGTGTGAAAAAGTTCCTTCATGCTCAGTAGTAGGTACTCAGTTCTCATCAGTAAAAAAAGGTGCCCGGCCGTAGCGAAATCATTTCCGGTCTTGTCGCTATTGAGTTGTCCATTAATCCCGTTGTCTAGCACCCTCTGTTACTGGCCAGGATGTCATAATTATGGTGACAAGTTGTAAACGTTGGAGTCAGACAGCTCGCTGCAATGACTGCAGCTGAAACCTAAGCCGTCAGGACCAGATTTTTCTGCAGGGCTAAGGTGCTTCACCGGAAGATTTCCCAAGCTGATAATTTTCAACTGGAGTAGGGTCCGCAAAGGGTGGGTTACCACAAGGGTCATAAACACGGCCCAAAGTTGCCAAAGAAATATGCTTAGCCCTTGCTGACAATTCCAGAACCAACGACTTGACAAAATGATCGATTCAGGGCAGATTAAACAAATTAATAAGTAGGAATGTTGATTCAGTGTTTTTGGAGTTGCAGGTTCAGCTGCTTCACGTATTTGTTACTGTTTAATTGGGGGGAGGGAAATTAGTGACGGCCTCTTCACAGAGTACTAATCAAGATGCCTATTTCCTTTGAAAGGGAGTATTGGGAAAAAAGTCAATTGAAATCAGTTGGTGTGGGTGTCAAAAACACACTCATGCTGTATTGGTAGGAGCAGTAAATGATCAAGGTTGTAGAAAATTGATTGCATCATGCCAAGGGCATCAAAAATGTATTGCTTCATGTGTCATGTCAATCAGACCCATGTAATATTTGTAATAAGTTATACTTCAGTTATATGACCTTTCACAAGGGCGAGACAGAGATGAAATCTCATGCACCAGCGATTAAGCATATACTGTAAGGCAAAAGTGTGACATGAACATTTTAGTCTGCCTCAAGCCAACCGGAAAAACAGCGGCCTTGAATAGGACACTAGATCAAGGGGTCAGTGGCCAGTTGGAGAGCAGTTTGGTGCTGTTGTAACATTTACTCACCTGTCACTTTAAAATGCCAGATTCCCCATTAACCACTTTGCGCCGGTGGCAGCTATCAATGTTGATGATGCTGGGACGGACTAATTATCATTTTTTTCAAAATTCTTTAAAAATTCCTATCTTCATCTACTGGACACTTACACCCACAAGAAGGACTGTCTGGTTTCCACTCCAATCTGACAGACAACATCTATGGACGCTGGAGTATTTTAGCCAGGCTTTGCCACCTTGTAAAAAGAGTCCCGATTTTGCAGTCTTACGTAAGTTTCTTTTGTTCATGAAACTGACACAGTGTGCTGCTGATCTCTTTTCAATAGTGGCCAGATTAGCGTGCAGCGGTACTGTGTGGCTCATCGCTGCGGTGGTGGAGGGCTTTAGTCCCCAGTGGTAATCCCCTTGCGCAAATTCCCCAAAACCGTGGTGTACTGTTTCAAAACAAGGCTGGATTTTCTCCACCATTGAGAGTGAAAAAATGTTGTTAATGCCCAGCAGCCAGGTCTTCTGTTACAAGTACAGTCTTTTGTTACAAAGCCCAGTTCCCTCTATCCGAGTTCGGAGACCCCAGCCATGCGTATAAAGAATACGTGTCTGGTACCGGAAACCCTGGCGGCAAGTGGTTAATGAAGGGCACAACTGTATGATGACTGATAGGCGTGACTTGTGTTAAGCCAGGTGCTAACTTGTTTGGATAGATTTCTGTTCATAGGAATCTCTGTTTCCACTCTTTGACCAAAAGGCCAGAGTCGTTTCCTGTCCAGTAAAACATTCTTTAATTAGCTCCAAAATACATAGGCTTGCAGATTCTCTCCCCTGTGGGTCATTCTCTGCCAAATCATCCCAAAAAACTTCTTTAGGACTTCTTTAAAAAGTGGTTCAAGATTCTACCCTCCCATTAACCCTAACCCTCCTCAATCCTTCACCTGTTGGAGGATTGAGGAGGGTTAGGGTTAAGGAGGGAGGGAGGAGATGTACTAAATTGAAGTGTTATGTGGAAGAGTGATGAAAATACTGGACTTCTAGTCAGAAAATCTTCCACATCATTGATTTTCTTTTGTGTTGCCTTGTAGTTTGTACTTGCTAGCCTGGACAAAGAAGATGTACTAGCATGTAAGGATGCCGCTTGGGGACGGCTAACCATGTCTGCCTAATTGGAGGGTTGTGTTGGCATCAGAGCCATGTTTTGTTTTGACAGATGTTGGACTTGGTTCCTCTCTCTTTTTTTTTTCTGGTGAAGAATTGCGTGTGCACCAAGAGTGCTGAAGGATCCGAGTTTGAAACCGCTCATCTGAACATGAGGAACGTGGGCATCTGGACTTTTTCACAGTCCAGGGAGACAGTGGTAATCCAAATGGACAGGCTGAACACATAAGATACAATAAAGCTGGCGGATGTCGCAATCAGGCGCATGACCTTCGGGTGCTATAGCTCAAAGAAGACATCATCATTAGCATGCTTGTATGCAAGATGACAAGTTGGGCTCTGAGTCCAAATCTGAACCCGCAGACCTGGCACTGACTTTGTCATGTGTGCGCTGCCCTGATACATTATGACAGAGTCAATTCATCACTTTTGGTCATCCCATGAGTCCCTGATGGCCTTGTGGTCTCTGTGAGCTCGATGCACTCAGAATTAAAGTACACCAGAGGCCCAAATGTCATGAAGGTCACAAACTTGAGGTTGCTCAAATCCCAGGTTATCTTCATGATTCTCGCTGGCTTCCTTGACCAGGTAGCTACAAAATGCAGGTTACCTAAATTTCACGGAAGCTGCAGAATTCAGGTGGTCTTCATACCCAGATGACTTCAAATTCTAGGTAGCATCCACACCCAGGTGGCCTCTGTTTGGTAGGAGGCCTGGGTTGGGCAGGTGGCCTCGGTTGGGTAGGTGGCCTCGGTTGGGTAGGTGGCCTCGGTCGGGCAGGTGGCCTCGATTGGGTAGGTGGCCTCGGTTGGGCAGGTAGCCTGGGTTGGGCAGGTAGCCTCGGTTGGGTAGGTGGCCTCGGTTGGGCAGGTGGCCTGGGTTGGGCAGGTGGCCTTGGTTGGGTAGGTGGCCTGGGTTGGGTAGGTGGTCTCAATTCTTCAGTGCTTTAATAACTGCACAGTCGGCTTGAACGCAGCTTGGAGATGTTTGAGTGGCCACATTGAACACGTAGCCTTTCTGTCTTAAGCTCACATTTCCTTCAGTAACCTCCATTTCCAGGTTGCCTATTTCTGGAATTTTTTTACTCTTAGGAAGCAATACACAGCAGCTATGGTCTCTTTAATACATGTTCAGAATGAACCAGTTGGGTAACCAAGAAAGCTCACAAGTCACTCTGCAAAGGACTGCACTGATTCGGCAGACCTTGGACACGCATCCGAGTGACCTGGGAATGGCTTCAATTTGGGCACGCACTGTTGGAATACAAAATTGGTTCATTGTAAGTGTCCATTAGGCCATCATAGTCCCTTTAAATTCCAAGAAGCAACATTTTGTTCTCTTTTCTCAGATATCACCAGCGGGGTGGTCCAGAGGTGCAATCCAATATAAAGTGTAAATGTTGGATTTCAACAAGAAATCCAAAACATGGATTGGACAATCTAGATTGCCCTGAGCAGAAATACCCCCACATTGGTTGAAAAGAGCCACGTTGGTGGGGAGTGTTCATTTTGTTTGTAGTGATGCAACAAGTGCAAGGCATGCATTTCATAGTGCAGTTCCCACCAAAGGAGCCTGTTTCTTGGAATATTGCGCCCTCTCTTGGTCCCTCTCGGGGCCCATACCCCCCAAGCTAGTTGAGGTTATCATATTTCTCTTTGCCTTCCTCAGATACATGAGACTGTGGAGACCATCAATCAACTCAAGATCCAGCGTGAGTTCATGTTGGGCTTTGCCAGAGACCCTCAGAACTTCATCAGTGAATGGCTGGTGTCTCAGAGCATGGACCTTAAGGTAGGCGTCCTCTTCCTCAGAGAGCACCCGCAACATTCAAAACACAACAATCACCTTGATGCAGTGGGTGGTGGGTAGTTTTGGCCGAAGTGAAATAAAGTTCCTGTAATCGTGCACAGAGCAGAGCTGCTTTAAATCACCCACACATTCAACTCTCAACAACCCAACTAGTTATTGCTTACAACCTCCAGAAGGTGTCCCAGATGTGTCTCATGTGATTTTTCTTCCCCCTCCCCAACAATTCAAACCTTCTGCCCGTTTGCTCGTAGCCCTCAGTCACGGATTATTCATACTTGTACTTTGCCATCTCACTGGGTCCTGTACCCCCCCACCCCCGCGTAATCACCGTTGACCTCAGCATAGATCTTGTGCCTCTTCCTGCCGTTTCAAGGAGAGGGAGTTTTCAGCACAGAAATGATGTGGTATGGAGGAAAAAAAGGAGCCACGCTTTTGCCTTGTGGTCTCTTTTATTTCCAGTTTGGTCTGATGTCTGAATTAATGTGATTAATGGGGGAGTTTTGCCAACTTTTTTATTTTTACTCTCTCTTTAGTTGTCCTTTGACTTTAAACTATGCAATTAACTAGTCTTGTCAGGTTAACTGATTTGTCTAATTAGATGGTGAGCTTGTTAACGAGTTCATCAGTCAGATAGTCGTCTAATAAATTAACCGATGAGTTTAAGAACTGGTTTTTTTTTCTTATCCGTGGGAAGGTTCGTATTTGTAGTGTACAGTCAAAGATTGAACTGTTGTTTAGCAGTTCTCCAAGTTTCTGGGGTGTTCTGTTTGCCTCGAGTTGATTGTTCTTCACAAGTTTGTGATGAACTTCCCAAACCTAGATCGATGCTCTAAATAATGAATTCCCAGTGCCCTTGCGTGCGACTGCATTTTGTCTCCTCCCAGCAGCTTCAAATTACCCTGACCTAGTTCGAAATAAGACAGAGGGGAAAAGAGGAAACAAGAGGAGATTTGGCTTGTCTGTGAACGACGCTATCTAGGCCTAACGTCTAGCGACAGATGCCATGGGCCCGTCCAGAAGTGACTTCACCGGCTTGATTGGTTGGGTTACGCTATCAAAACACAGGAAATCAGTTAATCCTTTAATTTGTGTATTTTTAGGCAGGCTGCGAGGCCTACTGGTCTGACGCCTCGTGTAGTCACTGCCAGTTCTGCAATCGTGTCACTTTTCTTTAGGCTTGATGGATGGCAAGCAATATGATCTCTTGTCCAAGGCAAGCAGAAGAAAAGAAGATAAAGTGGAATAATTGCCGAGTCATAATGAAAAACGTGACTTCGGAAAAGTTCGGAACATAACAGATTGCTTGCCATTTTTATCCCAATTAAGGTCTCAATGGAATTGTCTACGTTGAGTTTTCTTCTCAATCTTTATTATACTGCTGTCGTTCTCTTCATCAAAATGTGGAGTTATAGTCACAAATGTCCAGTATCACGATTGGTTTTGGTCACTTCCCCCCCCCACATCTCAATCTGTACAGGACCTCATATTGCATATATCATTCTATTATCGGCTGATACCTCATGGTCTCACCACGGACCATTTACCCAGGAATGTGCAACTTAAGCTCAGAGCTGGTTCAATGCGTGTGACGGCCGGCAGAATATCAAAGCAGAAATTAAGTTGGATTATCTCTAATAATAAAACATATATTCCTGTCTACCACTTTGTTTTCTTGTAATGTTTTAAGTCAGGGTACACCCTTTCTAAAAATATGTTGATCAAGATATTTCATCCTATACATTCTGAGAAAAGTGTACCACAAAATTGGAGAATTTTGCCTCATTAAAACTTTGTTTCTGCTTGAAATCAATAAATAAAGAAGATTTATTTGTCAAAACGAATACATTTAAGCACTGCGTCGGCGCGTCGTCTCAGCATAACCACAGCTGCACTGTACATGCTGCATGCTGCAACACGTGTCATGTGGTCGCGAGTTTATACGAGAAAGTCGAGAGCGCCTGCGGGGGTAATAACAATCTGTAACACGCAGGGAACCAAGGTCACACATGTGTCTGCACTGGGGCCACTCGCAGTTGCACATCCCTGGGTAGATGGTCCGTGGTCTCACAAAGTCATTCCGCCACCGCTCGAGATGGGAACATTATTGTAATAGACATATATTTTTGTTTTTCTTTTGTCCCGTCGGCAGACCATGACGGACGTTGTTGGAAATCCAGAGGAGGAACGTCGAAGTGATTTCTACTACCAGCCCTGGGCTCAAGAAGCTGTCCGCCGTTACTTCTACAGCAAGGTCCAGCAACGCCGTGCCGAACTGGAACAGGCACTGGGCATCCGGAACACATAGCGTTACATCCGCTGTCCCTCCACTGTATAATGAGTAAGGAGTGATGAAACTCTGCTACTTGCCAATACGGGGGGGGGGCTCACAATAGTGCGCTTCCAAGTGTTTGCAATGCGTTGGCCAATCACGATGTGCAAAATTTCTCAACCCAGTGGGCATTTGGAAAGGGTCATCAGATTTCAAGCGTTGTGATTGGCTAATGCATTACAAGCTCTTGGAAGTGCACTATTGGGAATCACCCATATTCATTAAAAGCTCTCTGATTTTAAGGTTTAGAGGAAGACATTCCTCTGAGGTGGTTTGGTTTAATAAGAATCGCCTTGTCAAGGCATTTTGACCTGCAAGAAGTGCACTTCTATTAGGGACATCAGCGGGCCCAAAGTTTTACATTTTCTAAGGGCAAAGCCTTTGCTGCTAAAGGAAAGGATACTAAGACCAGTAGTACTCTGGATGGACAGGTTAGACCCAGAATTCCAGCGTGGATACTGTGTAAGCACTGACGACAGCCATAATCATGAAATTCTATGTTGAGCAGAACCATGAAATTGAACTCTGGGTGTGATGACAATTTCAGTTCTGCATCAGTCACGCAACACTTCTTTGATCAGTGCCAGCTTTTTTTTTTCCTGAGGAGAAAACTCAAGCCGTTTCTTTCACGCCCATAGTGATAATTTTCAGTCCGTGCCTGGTCATTGCAAGGGGTCAGGGGTTTCTGGTGGGAAGTGACACCAGCTCCAGAAGGGACTTCCTCTTCAATTAATCGGTGTTCTCAGCAACGGCCAGAGCAGTAGACACTGGACATGGCATGACCCAATCCGGTCCCCCTCTACCCTCACAAGGGGCACCTTCACGTGTGGCTCTACCTCTCACAGTCAATCTATCAATTTCCACGAAAGATAAAACAAACCACATCCGCCCTAGGTGGGCATGCGGGCATTGATAAAGCAATCACTGGATCCCTTGACACAAAAATCCCTCCCCCCATCATACCCCAAAGGAGAGCAATGTCGTTGTTATTCTCACCGTCAAACATCAATTTCAAAATCAGTCTGGCATCTTGTAAGGGGTACCGAGGTTGAAGAGGGCTAGAAAAAGGGAAAAAAAAGGGGGTCGTGACAACTGATAAGAGCCCCTTGGGTCTGGCTTCGGCCTCCTTTCCTTTCAGCTGGGAGGAAGATAGTCTGAGCGATCTTTATTCCTCTGAGCCTTCTGGGTCAAGGAGGTCAATCAGAGACACCAGTTTACTTGCTCGCATTTAGCTAAATATTTTACTTTTGAGGGGGACGGTTTGTGGAGGAAAAACAATCGGGGTGGGGGGGGAATAGGGGGCAAACTAAGCCAAAGCAAATTAGAGTTGCTGCATGCCCTTGGTGAGTTTTCCAATATTACAGTTTAAATCCACTTTGACATATTACCCCCCCCCCCAAAAAAAAGACCCGTTTCTGAAGTGGGAAATGGGAGATGGCAAACTGTATTGAAATGGAAGTCTCTGCTGCACTGTGGCACAATCTGCTAGATTAGTTCTTTGACATTCACCGTCTGCAGCTTTTCTCTCCCCCCCCCCACACAGATTGATTTCATGATTAAACACCCACCAGGCTCAGCCGGATATCGGCTTTAAACCACCGA
Source organism: Acanthaster planci (assembly GCF_054643075.1). NCBI lineage: Eukaryota > Metazoa > Echinodermata > Asteroidea > Valvatida > Acanthasteridae > Acanthaster > Acanthaster planci. Next base: position 12,552,287 of record NC_141793.1, read on the forward strand.
CAAGCTGTCTCAAGTCAGAGATTTCCTGACCAAAATCTCATGGAACTTTTTTCTTCCCCTAGTCAATGCTACAGATTACACATCAGTAGTCCCAGAGAGTGTAAAATTGTATGCAACGTACTGATATTTACTGATTTTGTAAGGCTGATTGGAAGGGGGTCTTGAAAGTACAGTTTTTAAAAAGTCCTTTTAAGCTTGAATACGAAGATGCTTCTGCAAACGGGAAAGATTTAATTTAATGAGCATTAAAGCTGTGGCAGAATAACGCAAAGTTTTCCATCCCTACCCAAAAGCCACGGGGTCCACATCATCGTTTCAGGTTTAGGTTTAAATCTCCCCCCACTTATAATTTATGGGATATCCAGGACAACAACCCCCCCCCATCTCCATCCCTGGCAGATATACAACATTCACACTAGGTGGTCCACTTGGTAAACACCTGTTAGGTTCCCCCCCAACATTGTAATTTTTCCTTGACTCAGTCTGTTGCATGATTGTCATATCACTTTTGAAAGCTGTTGACCTTCTCTTCCATCTCCCCCGTATACAATTTTCTAAGTTGGTGGTCTGCTTGGTAAATATCAAGTGACCGAGATATTGTAATAGATTGAGGGAATGTCATTCAGTTAAACAGGGACAACCTTCATATTTATATCTGAAATCATAATAATGAAGTATACCTAACCATGTTCCCCCGAGTCAACAGAGGGCGCTGTCAGCCATTTCACTGGACCCCCCATTGCTGCTTACAGTTCAGAGCTGCAGTTTTACCTCACAAATTGCTTTTGACAACAATGAAAAGTCAAGAGACCCACAACCTATTCAGTCACTTGTTTCCACCTAAACATACATATGTCTCCAGCTTTTGTCAGAAACAAGCACTCGCTGTTCTCTTTTATGATTGAAAGTAGCCAACACGGTCTACCCTGAAATCACCTGTGGGCGGAGAGGTCTTTATGTCAATTCTGTAAGTTGTCCAGTTGGAAGTATTTTATGACACGACTGAGATAGAACGGCGTCAAGCCGGTTACAGGACTGAAACTCAATACTTCCTTTGACCCCAGCACTTTCTTCCCTGTCTCATCTGTTTTGATCTAGGTCACACTGTCAGCAAATGGGTCATGGCTTAACGCAGGACGTGATTTCGGTAGAGCCGGGGAAGATACTAACTGACGTCCAGGGGAGATTGATGAGCCTAACTGGGCAATTTGAGCAATTTTTTTTTCAGTTCAAGCTACTGCTTATCTTTGTTGAAGATTATTTTCTCTCCCTGTTGGGTTTGTGTTATTTCTGCCAGACCCAAATCAGGGCTTTGCCTAATTCCATTGGGGGTGCCCATGGAACTTTGTTGGATTTTTAACCCTGTGGAATTCCTTACTGGACCCTGGTGGGGACGTTGCTGCATCCCTGTTTGATTTCTTATTGGAGCCTTTGGGGAACCAGGTTGGAACCCTAGTGGAACCTTGCTGAATCTATGAAAAGTCCTTGTGATCCAGTCAACTTCTTATCAAATCCCTTTTCAACCCCGTTTGAATGTTTTTTTTTAATCCTTGTCGGATTCCTCTTTGAATCCTTCCTTAAGCTGCTGAACAACAAATGACATGTATTGGCCAAGAGATTGCAACAGCCAAAATGTCTTCTATTTCTCTGCTAATTGTTTGCTCAGTAGATTAATTTGTCAAGCAGTAAACTTGATGTTTCTTCCAAGCCACACACTGCCCTCTTTAGGTTGTACGCGCATCCAATAGCAATAATTGTTTGTCGTTCTGTTTGTTCCAATTTCTTGCCAGTTCTCTCAGCAAGTGACAAATTTCCGAAAGCAAATGTCATCAGTATCGTTGTTGGAATCAGTTCAGCATTTCGACACACCCAGTGCCTCACCAACGCTGTGTTACCAAGAACATCGCGGCAGCCGTCCACTTAAAGGCAAAATTCAGTCACCCTACATGGCTTAGAAGGGGCAGATTGACGAACAGACTTGACATTGTGTAAGCCTGCTCCTCGCTTAAATCCCAAGGAAGGAGAAGGAACCGACATGATTCATGTGAAGATGTGATGATGATTAATGCAATATCCTGTAGGCAGCTATCTGCATTGCGTGATGACCCAATTTGCTAATAGAGCTAATCCTTGTCAATCTGAGTTTAGCGTTTAATTGACAGACTTTACTTGATGGACCGGGTCAGTTTGTAACCTGGCTTAGAGAGCCCGGGTGGCCCGTCAACAACACCAAAGCTTGCTTTAACCACTTAACGCCGGGTAAAAACTTCCCTTGAATTACAGGCTGCCGGGCGGTGTTTTATGATTTTGATATTCATATTCGCCATACTTTTATAGGAAAAAATCCCCCAAGAAATCATCTCATGTAATGAGAGTCAGAAGGCAGTGAAGGGTGGCCGGACGCTTTCAAAAAATACCATTGTTATGTTTATTGTGGTGTTACATAACGGCTTCTTTGTTCGCCTTCCACCCTGCCAGGAACGACAAACAATGGGCGGGCTGGGCGATGCATTTGTCAGCCAGGCTGGCCTAGAGCGCTGCGGTATTTCACGCCATTGTACTTCATAAAAGGATTACAGCCTATGGTGACTCATAGCAGTCAGTCTGGTCCCCACATAAGGCCACCTGGCTGTGTGGGCCATATGGGGGTCAACCGGCGCTAAGTGGTTAGTCTGTAAGAAGAAACAGTTTGTAATTCCGTTAAAAATCCAAGAAGGGTTAGGCACGGAAGTCAGGCTCAATAAAGATCGTCTTTTGTAGTTTGTTGTTCTGAAATTTGTTGTTAATTTTTTTTAATAATTAAATTAAATGCCAATAGTACAAAGAACATACCAGGGTAGTATTTGAGTCCATCACAAGTCCCTAGAAGTTCTTATCGGGTCCATCACAGGTTATTCAGTCTTAGGCCGTGACAAAAGCATTCTTTTGTCATTCACCCTGTTACTTATGACCGGCTTAGTGAAGGGACTTGTGCAAGGACTTGCAATGGACTCGACTCCAACACCACCCAAGACAGGCTAGGAGAGGATGTTGGAGGAGCAGTGAAGCTTTTCGACAAGAATGTCCGAGGACTTCATGAGTAAAACTTCAATATAAACCAGAGCCTTGAGTCCTTCAAAATTTCATGGAACTTAACATCATGCATAAAACTGTAGTTATTTAAAGTTTTCATGTAATATTTACTAGTTCTGTTTAGTACATTACACAAGTAGATACTGGCCGTTGACAGAAATGGAACAGTCTTCCTTTGTCGTGTAATATATATGTATACAATACCTGCAGAAATCCTCGTCATCTGATTGGTGGATCGTGATCACATGTCCATTGAATTATTCATTTAATTCAACAGTACCTGTTGAATTGAACTTCATTTCACTTGACTTGTTCCCACCCCCCTTTTGTCATATCCAGAAGGAAAGCGAAAACTGTACAGATAGGAAATTGTCTAACATTACATGGTTCTACCTGCCGACAGAAATTTGTTTTGCCAAATGGTGGACACTAATATTCAAGGACTGTTGGTTGTAGCAGACGAGGAAATGACCAGAGGATTTATGCAGGTATTTTATGGAACAAATAGTGAATGTTTCAAGTCTGGTCAGTGGCAAGTGTAATTTGATGAGGTGAAATGTTTTATTTCACATGGCGAAGCTGAGTGGAATGGAACATTTCATTTCTCACCTCCTGAAATTATTCTTTATATCATTACACTCGTAAACATTCATTATTTGTATAATATTATTATTGTGAACTCTTGTAGAATATTAGTCACAATTGTTGACGCTGCTCATAAAACTGTTCCAGTTTGGTGGCAAAATAAAACATGCATGCAATTTTCTCCTTCAACATGTTAACAATTTGTCCAAATTTTACAGAGTCCACAAAGAAAATTAAGGTCTAAAAATGCCACAAATTAATCTTTTCCTGCTCAAAATGCATTTTAGAAGGATTTGGAGAAAGGTCAAAAGTCAATTTTTTTGGGCCAAATTTTATGAAATTGCCAAGGCTAACCCCTTGCAGTTTTAATTAGTCTGACCTGAAAATGACGTTATTTCCTCAAATCACAGAATATGCAAACTTGGACCAACAAAGAAAAATCAATGTTTAAAAATCCCCCTAATCACTTTTTTATTCCCAAAATGCTTTTTTAAAAGGGTTCAGGGAAAAGAGAAATTTTGACCAAATTTGTATGAAATTGCAAGGCTAACCCCTTGCAGTTTAAATTACTTTGACCCGAAAATTATGACAATTTCAGTCTAACCTGAAATTACACAGAATATATTACTAAGTCCATCAAAGAAAAATTACTGTCTAAAATTGGCCCAAAGGTAGCTTAATCTGAATAAGAACTAGCAAATGCTATGAAGTTCAAGCAAACAGTAAAAGCATTTACTGAGAAGTAAAAGCATTAAGAATAAGCAAATGCTTGAATTTGTAGGAATAAAATGTTTCCTTTACTATTCAGCATCTACTGGTATAAATAGTAGCAAATGCTTTATGCTTGTGGCTGACTTCACAGCTGAATGGTTTTCCACAATAGGGCTTCCATTGTCTGCACGTACAGACGCACACAGTGCAGAACGGTGCTGTATCTTGATACCTCAGCATGGCAGATAAGCACGATGGCAGTAATTTTGATCGCAAAAACCTTGAAGAAATTTGCTCTGCCACTCTCAAATCGGTACAACTGCCTGCATCTGGTTTCTTGAGATTCCCTCCTAAAGGCATACAGCCTTTTCTTTTGAATGACATTCATGAACACTGCCATTTTGAACATTAGTAAATGCTCCTCGTTTTCAAGCTTGCCCTGACCCAGTCTTGAAAAATGTCAAGTAAATACTCCAATTCTGTAGAAATTACTCATTTTATTCCTACAAAATGAAACTGCTTATTGTCAAGCACAAGCTTAAAGAGTAAAAAGTAAATACTTTTACTTTTTAGCAATTGCACTGAAGTAATAGCATTTGCTTCGTTATTATTCATACAAACACTAGTAAATGCTTCACAAATGGTAGTAAAAGCAAATGCTACTTTTTATTCACATGACCCATTGTCTTTGCTTTATGGCCATGACCTTTGACTTCTCACCTCATTCAATTCAATGGGGTCCTCCAGCTCTTGAACAGTTCCATTTACTGCAATAAAGATAAATGCATCAAACCTTCAACTTTGAGGGCAAAGTTCAACAGAAAGGATTTTCAAAAATGTGGGTCTAACTCTTCAACCTTGAGAATGGCCATTTCTGGATCAAGAAAAAGCTGCAATTTGGTAAAAATGGTCCAAGATTCATCCACAATGCCAATTTAACCTTGATGCTGGAGAGTTTTGTACACACATAACTTCAGACACATAAAGGTCTGAAGTTGTCAACTGTGGTGACATCTCAAATTGGTATTGTGTGCAAAAGAAGCCTCATTCAGCTTTGTAAAAACTGAAATGTTTCTAGTTTTGCTTGTTTTCAACCACTCACACCAACGTCAGATGCTTTCAGTTAATAGTTGGTTATAAATATATCTTGTGACTTCTTTTCTGTACCTATGGGAACCTCGCGATCAAATGTTTAAAAACAAGAAGTTCACCCGAAAACAAGATGAAAGGGAACAACGGGCAAACAAACAGGCGGCTGAGAACAAACAACTTCACTGCCACTATTGGAGATTTCCTGTTTTCATATCAATTCATGACCACTTGTTTTGACAAACAGGACCAGAAGACTTGAAAAACAGCTGTCCATTTCTGCAAACTCTCAATGACAAGGTTTTTCAGTCCCTGTTTGAGTCTGTAGATTATTACCTAAGAATACCGTGCCTAGAGTTTTCTCCTGCCTCGAAAAAGTCTCTTAATCTCAGCTCCATTTTCCCCAAGCCAGATAATTAATCTACACCACCAAGTATTCATCCGTTCAGTGACTGCAATTATATTAAAATCTACTTCTACAATACCCTCCTCCTTCCAACCATGAAAAAAAAAAACTCTTGCTCACTGACTTACACAACATTTCCTCATGATATGTATCCCTAAACCACATCCCTGCATAGAGCTAATCCACCCTATCAGGCGCTATCTTGCTGTCAAAGCCCGCTGAGTCAGATTGCAGCACTAGGTGCCTCTGATTTCAACCAATTAACTCTAACAATCACAAGCACTTCATGTTGGCTGCCAGTAAGTCTACGCGGAAGAGGGTCGCACGCCTCTGACCCGGTTTTTTCCCTCCCCCCCCTCCGTTTCTGACTTCTGCGTATGCATGCGACTGGGTTAAGCCTCGAGTAATCCTCCGTGGATTAAGGGAAACTAGGTCAGAAGGATCCTTGCCCTTGGCACCCGAAACATTTTGTGATGGTTCTTGGAGTGGGACACACCCCAGAAGTGATTTTCCACTAAACTGGCGGCTGATTCACGCTGTGGAGCCGCAGTGATGATGACCTGTATTTCACATGTCTATCACATGCCCATGCAGTATGTATGTTTGGGGAAGTGCAAAACCAAACACCCTACACTTTCATTATTTCAACTCTAGAGGGCAGCAACAGATACACATTACAGCTTTGAAGCACTGGAAGTTGACACTAGGTTGATGAAGAGGGGAAAAGCCATAAGCCTACATGTACAGGTATTTGAGGTGTGATGGACACAATAGGAGGGCGCTATTTGGTGCGGGTAAGAACTTGCGGCTGAGTTCTGGCGGCTTGTTCCCGTATGTTAACGAACAGCTCGATTTGTTGTTCGTGGGTCGGCCGCTCAAACGCCCGAAACAAACAAGCAACATGCAACATGGCGGCGTCCATGTTATTTATTCTTTTCTGTATAAACAGGAACATTCATTTGTGTTTTGCAGCTGTTCAAAAATCTAAAATTTCACGAGTTTTTCCGTGTGTTCCTGTAAAACCCTGATGAGGAGGTGGTGTGTGATCCTGTTCCGAAAAGTGTTCTTGAGTCGTGTTCCCGCCGTTCGAGCGCGAGAACAAGAAACTTGTGTCAAGAACAGGCCGCCCGAACTCGACCTGTGTGTTTACTCCAAATTTACCCACTTCAAAGAGCGCCCTCATATTGTGTACGCCATAAATTTCATTGTGAATGCCCACTGTAATTGATGAACTGAAAAGTCGTATTTAGTTGTTTGTAATAATTGTGATTACGCGCTAAATCCAGTGTAAAACAAGTTTCCGAATAAGGATAACAAACTTCCAATCAAATCAAATCAAATGCTTCAAAAAAAGTCAGAGTATGCTTTCTCCAACTGCAATATACGAATTCAGGACAGCTGAAGATATCAAGCAACTGGTTTAATTACATGCCGTTGTTTATAATGTCAAAAATTCACCTGCCTTCCTGGTTGCAATGTCATTAGCAGCAATCAATCAGATCCTCAAGCGTTTGGTTGCCGACGGACCATCTGGTGCATCTCCTGCTGCTGCTGCTGCTGGTGCTGCCGCAGCTGCAGGTTGGGGTGGAGGTGCTGCTTGATACTGTGTACTTGCGAGCCGACTGGATCCTGGTACAACCTGACGTTTGCGAAAGGAAACATGACAAACATGAGAAGATTGAACATGCCCCTAGCATCGAAGGATGCGACGCTCAGCGAAGGGACTTTCTCTTATCCTCTAAACCTAGTTCTTTTATTGATAGGTGCCCAGTGGAGCAGTAAGTCAATGTTTCAGAGTTCAAACTCGGAGTGGAGGAAGGTGTCTCATACCCAGAGGATCCAACAGTGAAACTGTTCAGTGAGACGAGTTCTTATTGACTCACGTTGGGCCTTTTGTGCTGCTTTTCTGGATAACACATTGTAAAACAGTTCCAGAAGTGTGTATTTATCTTGCACATTGCCGAGTTTGACAGAATTGAGTTTAAATCACAGAGCTATGGTTTAAGAGACAACAAGCAGACTTTCCTCAAATTTACAAAGTTGCTGCCCATAAATGAAAATAACGCAACCCAAAATAGTCACTTAATTTTAGAGGTTTCCTTGGAGTCAGGTTAGTGCAGCGGTACCGTCCTTCCCTTCCACCTCTGCAGCCCGGGGTCGGAATCCCAGGCCAACATTGCAGATTGGTTTCTCAGTTCCTACCTGATCCTGAGGGTTTTTGCCATGAATATTTGTCTAGGGTTATCCTCCCACCTGAACTGAACTTTTCTTCACTGACGAGTTTATAACCGACAGGGCTTTAGCTCGATCAAATCGGAAATATATGAATAAATACTTCAGTGACTCATTTCCGCTTCGCAAATAATTTGCCCAGCAAAATATTCTGCCACGAATTGAGTTCCAGATGACTGTTTTGGGACCAAATGGTGAATGAACTCAAGATACTGCCACTTACATTTCTCATTTGTCTCCTGATATCTTGCACCGTCCTGTCAAATGATATACTTCCTGTGTTCAGTGGCAGCTGGTCTTCTGTTGAACCAGCCCCGCCATGTCCCCTTCTCTCTGACTGCCCCACCCCTCCATCACAACTTAATTCAAATTTTGCTAGCTCTGGCTGAGAGGGCATACGATTACAATGCTTCCGTTTGCCTTGCAACTGCCGAGGAACAAATGATGTTTGTGGGTCCGGTAGAGCACGAGCTGTGCTTTGGTAGGATGGGTCAGGATACTGGTTGGGGTGGGGTCTTTTTACGGTACCACGGTGTGTTCTATATTCAGTAGAGGTCCCATCTTGAGATCCAGTCTCATTTCTTGCCGACACTCCTTTCTGTTTATCAGCATCCCGCCAAGCGATGCGGTCTAAAAATCTCAAACAAGGCGGTTGGTTTCTCCTTGCTGGGAATTTCGATTTCGGCCTTGCCCCTGTTTTCACAGGGTCCAATGCACCCACATCTGTCACAGGCTGCCCCTCTGTATTTTTGACTGGTTCTGATACAGGCATTAGGTTCCTGCCTTCTTCACAATGTTGTTTTTTTTCATTGCCTGGTATTACAGGTTCATAGCCATCGGGGTAGGGGTTGAAATTTTGAGGTAGGGTGGCGTGAGCTGTTGGTAACCGTGGATACTGGTCATGTGATGACACCGGATCTTCCCATTCCCAGACAGGTAAAGGCCTTGGTGGGGCTGGAAGCTGCTTTGGTACGTTCTCGCTGAAATCACCAAGTGATGTTGAACTAGATTTGTCAACAGACTGATGCAAGTCTACAGAACTAGCAGCCGGAAGGGATAAGGCCGAGTCTGGCTTCTGTGGGCCAATCAGTTGGCTTGTACATAAGTCCTGACCAGAAGAAGTCTGAGAGCTAGACCTTGCATCAATGGGCTCATCAATGCCCTGTACAGTTGAGGAAGACTGACCACTGTTATCAGCAGACACATTGGCTGAAACAGAAAAAGAACTTTGTAAATTTTGTCCATGTAAATTTTAAGCCTCCCAGTCAAACATGAAATTCATGATGGACTGACAAAGGTCACAGGACTAAAACTCACCACTGCATTCCTTGTGCAGTTTCCTCAGCCGTCTGGCAATATCCTTTCTACGTTCCTGCAACTTATGTCTGGTGTCTTCCACAGACTCGTATTCCGGGGCATAAGACAAGTGGAGTGTGCCCCCATAGAATGGACGGTCATCCATCTTTCGCTTGGCTGCCCTTGGAATGAGGGATACAACAAATTCCAAAGTAAATATTTCCTGTACCCAAACATAAGGGACTGCCGGAAAGATGAACTTCAGCAAAACTCCTTTATACCTTTGAAATTATTCACAAATAACTTGATTCCAAACTTATTCCCTTATTAACCACTTGCTACCAGGGTTGCCGGTGCCGGACACGTATTCTTTATATACGTGGCCGGGGTCTCCAAAATCGGACAAAGGGAACTGGGCCTTGTAACAAAAGACCGTACTTGTAAGAAAAGACCAGGCTGCTGGGCATCACCAACATTTTTTCACTCTCAATGGTGGAGATAATCCAGCCTTGTTTTGAAACAGTATACCACAGTTTGGGTATTTAGCGCAAGCGCATCAGGGACAAGAGCGCTCCACCTTCGCAGCGATGAGCCACACAGCACCGCTGCACGCTAATCTGGCCCCTATTGAAAAGAGGTCGGCAGCACACTGTGCCAGGTTCATTTTCAAAAGAAAATTACATAACACCGCTCAATCTGGGCTCTTTTTACAAGGCTGCAGGCATTGCTGAAATACTCGGGCGTCACTAGATTTTGTCTGTCAGATTAGAGTAGCCACCAGACAGTCATTCGTGCGGGTGTAAACGTCCATTAAATGAAATTAAATGAAATAATGAATTTTTGAAGAATTTTGAACACTGAAAATCTTGAAAATGGCCCATATGTGTGTACTGCATTTTTCAAACCACCCGGCAGCAAGTGGTTCAGAGTAAGTAATTCTACACTGCAACTAGCATGATGAAAAGTCAATTGTCAGTATTCACAAGTCAGCCATATTGAATTGCAAGCAAGGGTAACTTTTTCATTTTGGAAACATATGAATGAAAATTCAAGCAATGAAATTGAAGTTCACTACAAACTGCATGAAATTTAATTCACAATGGTGCATAATTTAAAAAGTGATTTATTATATCCAAATGATTTATACCTTTGTTTTAACACACTGCAATTAAGGATTGTGTCATTTATGACCAGCAGCAGTGATTAATGCAACACACTGTCCTTGGGTACATGTACATGTATATTGTAAACAGTACAATGGGTGTCCATTTACACCACTATGTGACTGATTTGTAGTACTTCATTCACCATTCACCCTCAATCCTCCAAAATCCTTGTCTGTTCAAATCATCTTTCATCCTGAATCCTCCAGTATCCTCCCAAACCACCAAACAGATTTGGAGGATTGAGGTGGTTAGGGTTAAGCCACATCTTAAAAAAATGAAAGTGAAGCACGGAACCAAAAACAGTCAGGCACCAACCCATCTGACATTGACAGATCATAAAGAAAATCCATTCCTGTTAACCCTAATCCTTCTAGATCTCTCAAATCCAACAGGAAGTTTTCAAGGATTTTAATACTGGATTAACAGAAGTGCAGCCCAGTGACTAGCACTTTGGCTGGGGGTACATATCGTTTGAAGTACAAAAAGGGCCAGGATATACCATTTAGTTCTTGGAAAATGGATCATTCTGGGAAGATTCGTGAAGAAGTTTAAATGCCAAAGATTTCAGAGATAAAGGATGTTACAAGGTACCTTGCTGCTTGTAATTCAGTATATTTGATCCAGTAGACCTTTGTGAATGCCTCAGCTGGGTAATCCTCCAAGATACGATATTCTTCAATGGTGCCGTACAAAGAAAACAGCTTCAGCAGTTCCTCAGTCACTTTGATGTCTGGCACACCCTGGATTAACAGAAACCGTGACTCCTGGTTGATTGTATACACCTACGTCATGAAAAACCAGAAAAGATGAAATGAATGCAAAGGAAAAATACTGAACTACAATCAATCACTAACCAGATCCAAAAGTTAAGTGTCACTAACATTAAGCAATAATATATAAAATTTATGTTAAGTGTTGACTTTCAATTCGGTTAGGCGCAATAAAAAGTGTTAAAGAATTCCATATACCGACAACAATAATTTTCCCTTAAATGTGTCAGCAGCCATCAAAGTGTGATAACATGTCCCAAAAAGTGAAATCGGCTAAGAAATTTCTGAAGCATTTACTTAGAAAAGCACTTACTTTTAAAGCACAAGGGTTTTTTCAGACAAATTTCATAGGGGTAAGAGTTCCACATATGGACATCACTTGTATCAAAAATCGTGTCAAAAATCGGGAAAGTTCTCGTTCTGTTGGACTGTTCCCACTGGAATACTGATGCTCCATCGGGACGTGCCTGCATCGCAGGCACGTTCCACTTTGTGCATAGACCGCAGGCAGGGTTCCATTGGGATCGCGTGTTCCCAGTGAAACGGTCCTGCTGTTACATCAGCAATCGGGAAAAAAGATGTCTGGCATTCATTTTCTAGATCCTGTCTGAAGCATGGCAGCTGAAGCACAGCATTTTGTGATTTACTCCTCACAAAGGTTCACTTTTCTCCCGATATTCTGTTCTATATTCACCATCACATATAGCTTTAATTCAGAGTATTTCTGGACATTCATTTTATTGTGCTCATGTTAATGTCTGTACTCGCGAGTGTTTCATTCATTGTTGGGCTTGCATGGTAGAGGGGTTTATCAATGTTTCCATTGCAATGTATTCCATCATATCAGAAACAATTTGGAAACCAAACCTGTAAATGAAGGAGTGCGGGATGAGATCTTCAAAAATCACGAAAAAAGGTTGAACGACATGACTAAGGCAATTAAGCTCGACATTGGTATTGCAGCCTATAGCCCAGTGATGCACACACCGATATATACATGTACTCTGCATGAAGTCAGCACGTAGTGATTTTCACTTTTGTATCTCCAACTAAAACAAAATTCCCATCATCAGATGAACAAATTCTGCCACAGCACATTTCCATCTCCAGTTTACTTACAATTCTAATTCAAATTAAGCAAATAAAAATAAGAGCAAAGTAGTTTACCTCGCTCGATTGCCATGGCAGGCTTTGTTTTTGGACATCGGGCTAAGATTTGTACATTGGCGATATGAAGCTACCCGAATAAGGACATTCTCACTAAGGAACAGTGTTCCATGTAAAACGTGACTGTTCCCAACGGAACAGCCAACTGTTCCAGAATGACAACACATTCTGGCCGTTCCGAATTATGAGGCACTCCCTGAAAGTGATAACATGCCCCAAAAAGTCAAATTAAGCAGTGAAAATATTGACTTCTTTTCTTAGAAAACAGACTTTTTCAGACTAGGCTCAAAGGGTTTGTGAACAGGGTGTCAAGTGATGTCCATATATGGAACTCTTTCAAAAAGGATTCCTTACATGACCTGTCAAAGAGTCACACTTTTCTCATGGAATTTTCACCTTGTAGGCATGCCTATGTAACAAGTCATTCCAGGGCAGCCAGCAGTGCTTTTTTTTTTTTTTTTTTTTGAGTGGCAGGGTAGTACCCGGCCTATTCTGCGATTACTCCGAAACAGGAAGACACAGGCCCACCATCAACACATACAGTACAGATGTTCAACCTACATAAATAGGCCTAATGTGATTATTAACTTGAACTCGGATCGTTCTGGGGAAGAGTTCCATATATGGATGCCAGGCCTAGCCTAGATCTAGATCTACTGAGTGGAGTGTTGGTATTCCTCTTTTTCGAATTTCGGACTGGATCAGTCATGACTGATGGTAGGCTACTAGTAGTACTAGTACTGGCCTACCAGAAAGCAAAACCATCATGACCATGTCCAGACATGCCAGAAAAGTTCAATTTAGCCCAGGAGGGAAAAAACCAAGTCATTTACTAAGAAAACACTTAGAATTTTTCAGACCAGCCCCAAACGGTTTGTGCACAGGATGTCAAGTGGCGTCCGTATCACGAAACTCTTTCCCACTTCTGTCGGACTCAGTGCAGTGCATTTCCTTTGTACGGAAACTGGGCAAACACTTTATCATGTTTATGCCGTGTTCTAAAAGATTGCCACGACTGGTTTCTGTATTTAATCAAAACAAAGTTACGTTCTAATATTTTGCTAACTACACAACGTACTTTCACAGCTGTTTCACGTCTGCCAACTCTATATGCAGGCCGAATATCACACGTTTTCTGTCGGCGGTGGTGATCCTTGTGCGCCGCCATCTTGACTGATAAAATTGACAGCCCGCCAGCTTCATAACGATGGTTCTGATTGGTCAAGGCTACTAAGGTCACATGAGCATTTTTTTTTGGTCACCTGACATCGAGAGCGTAGATAACCAATATAATGATGAACGCTGGGGAAGTAATAACTTCAGCATTCACGTAACTGTAATTACTTGTTAATGGAAATCTCTAGAAAAGTGTATTTGGTTTGGATTTCATAAGGTAAGTTTAGCACAGTGGCTACAGGTACATGTACATACACAGACTAGACGTGCTGTTCAGACATGTAATAAAATTGATAGATGTACATGTACGCTCATTTTGAGTTAGTATTGTTTTTTGAAATGTCAGATAAACTACCATGATCTACTCGTGAATACAGCACACGGTAGGAAATAGTCAACCTCGTACACATACACTTTCAAATTTTCGTTACTTCTCATCATAAACATGTTTGCCCGAAGACTCTTGCCATATACATGTAATTAAATTAAGAAAACATCTTGTTTCCATGGTTACCACAGCTTGGCGATACTGATACATTTGGGGGACACAATCCCGAGCCATGTATTTGATTGGTCTGACTGGTGGCATTGCATCTGGTAAGAGCACCGTCTCCAACTTCTTCAGAGAGCTGGGATGTCCGGTCATCGATGCCGATTTGATTGCTAGAGAGGGTACGAATATCATACGTACAGAAATTTGTTAAGTAAAACAGGTTGAATCAATGAACATAAATGGATAAATCCATAAATACTTATCACTTGCTAATCACATACTTAAACAGATTTTCAATCCCATAATCTCCTTAAAACTTACCCAACCATTACATGATACAATGCACTTCCTAGTTCTTTGGAGTTCGGTATGGTTGTAAGAAGAATCGTTCTTGTTTTTACCCTACCTGTTGATCGGTATGGTTGTAAGAAGAATCGTTCTTGTTTTTACCCTACCTGTTGATCAGTGGTTGTGCCCAACAGACCCTCCTGGAAGCTGATTGTTAAACACTTTGGCAGTGACATACTGCAAGAGGACGGTACCATTGACAGACCTAAATTGGGGAGGATTATCTTTGGCAATGATGACAAGAGACACCTGTTGAACTCATGTACTCATCCTTACATCCAGAAGGAAATGATGTGGAGAGTGTTCAAGTACTTCCTGAAAGGTCCGAGCTATAGCTTTGAAGCATATGACATTTTTATGTTCCTGAGCAAGGTTTTTATCTTAAAATTATTCTATTTGTTTTTCTAAGTATTTCCTTCAAACTTCATCAGAATTGTGCTTACATCATTTTGTGAAGTGACTTTGGAGACATAAAATGATTTTTGCATTTTCTGTTCAGTTGCTCGTTACTGTTTCCACAGGTCATCCGTATATTATCTTGGATATTCCTCTTCTACTAGAAGGAAGTGCCTTGAGGAAGTTCCTACGGAAAGTTATTGTGGTATACTGGTAAGTTTAAAGACTCTCAACAGATTCTCTGCTATATTTTTAGTTTCAATGTATCTAACATTTCTGCAACCTTCCTAGGATTGGGTTTCCACATACATGCATCAGGAATTTTTTTTTTCACAAGAGGAACTTGAAGTAAATGAACAAGTTTTATAAAAGGATCCAGAACTGAACTTTGGGTTCATCATTGAAAACAAGGTTGTTTCTGAGGTGAATTAAAACTAGCTGGCAATATACATTGCCCAAAAAATGTTAAGGAACAATTTTTATTTTGTGTCTACTTTATATGTTGTACTGCTGAAAATGTTGTTGATGTTGATGTTTCGGGCCATTTTGGTTATTTTTTACTTGAATGAGAACACAATCTAGACTAACAAAAAATGAAGACAAACTAGACCCCCACTCATTGCTTGGAAAAACATACAAGTTAGGAAAACAACGACCCGTAACTTTTTTGAGTAGTACACACACCTTTCATCCTGGACTTATTTTTGTCTCTTAGCGATGAGGAAACTCAGCTCAACAGACTCATGACGCGCAGCCACCTCAGCCAAGAGGACGCCCTCGCAAGGATCAGCTCCCAGATGCCATTGTGTGAGAAACGCAAGCAAGCTGATTACATTATTGACAATTCAGGCAGCGTCGCAGACACCAAGCTGGCGGTAGACTACCTGAACAGACAGTTCCAGACATCGTATGCTCACTGGAAACTCCGACTGATTTTGGCAGTGGGAAGCATTGGGCTCACTTTAGCTATCTATGGACTTTTGAAAATTGTTTTATGATTTGTGTTATGGGTTCTAATTGTTTTACAAGATTCCAAATCGAATCATCACGGTAAGATCACATCAACACAGCTTAGAAAATCCTGTACAGTTACTTTCATCTGAATGGTTCCCTCTGTAACAATACGTGAAATGGGTTGCTGATATCCAGAGGTGTGAAGGTACCCTGGAACCTTGTCCCAAATTATCGACTTGACAGTCCAAACCATTCATCATTTGGGCAGTGTTAGTTGAACGACAGTTAACTACAGTCATCACTCCAACTTGCCCTTCGAAATTCAATTTCTCACGACCCACTGCAAGGAGTAGATTCTTCAAATTGAAGCTTGGCCCATCTCGTGGCAACATGAGTTGGTTGTTACTAACTCTGATGCAGCAAATACCAGGCATGAATATGCAAGATACTGTAAATGTTGCAGTTTCTAACAGCACGTCGGAAGAAAATCAGGAAGGAATAATTGGCCAATCCGGGGAAATGCTACATATAAGTAAAGCTCTCATGAGAATGATACCAGTTTCATGTTTTTCAACTTCCTTTGGTTACTGAACAACATGTGTCAGAGGTATGTACATGTTACAACTCAATTTTGTTGCTTTATTCTTTCACCAGAGGGACAAATGTTACAGGACACTTTTCTTTTATTTCACAACGGAAACTCGGAGGAAGATGGCACTCAAATGTTAATCTGACGACAAAAGTTCATGGCATAAAAAAAATGAAAGTCTGACGGAAACAATCAAGAAATGTGCGAGTCTTATCACCTGATAGGAACATTAAAAGACAATTTTCTCACTACATCTGTGACAGCTTGGTAAAACATGTACTGAAAGTATTTAAAAAAATAATTTAAACACAGGTGTAGGAGTCTGATCAAAGTGTTCAAAAATTACCCAGTAGAGTGTACATGTATGTGTATTCAGAATCCAACTTGAAACCAAAGTACCCAATGTTACTCATTGAGGTGCATCCAGGGGTACACTGTGTACGCAGCTGTACCTAGTCCACCTATTCATGCCCATATCAAATTAAACCAAGGTACGCATAACATTCCAGGTGGTGCTCATGTTAGATAAAAATGTACCAGTCTTTCTTCAAAACAGATTTTACTTTATGACTAAGTGATTTGGCCTTTACTTCACCCCCATATGTTTAACCCAATATACAATGTACCCAGCTGTACCCATTAACACTGCATCAAAATACTTGGACACCACCGACTTCCACCCAGAACCATCAGACCCTGCTGTAGCCCAATGTTGTAAGAGAAAACATCACATAACAAGTTAAATGACCTGTCACAAGCAATGGTGAAAAGTGACAACGGAATACTTTTGTTACAATTCACTTGGACAGCTTGTGACCTGATTTCAACCTGGAGGTCTTGTGTTGGTTTAGTGATGGTCTTTTGGGGTACTGTGATGGTCTTGAGAGGTCTTGTGAGATCTTGCAAGGTGCTGTGACAGTCTTGTGGGGTACTGTGTTGGTTTTAAGAGGTCACAACAACACTGCTGTAGCCAGGCCTAAATCCAAACATGGTTGGAGAAGGTGGTGTGACAATACTATTTCCCATTAACTGCACCCAGTTGTACCCATTACACTCCACAGAAATGCATTCAGAGCACCCATTTCAACCCAGGTTCATTAGATCCTGGAGTAACCCGGCCCGGATCCAAATGGCCCTGGAGGGGGTGGCGGAAGCAGGGATCTTCCCCTGAGTGGCTCACCGTAGCTCCCCGTAGGATCTGGTCTCTGAAACAAGAATTTTTAGAAGAAACCGGGAGTAAGATGAAGGTTTTGAAGAATTTTGCATAGAGGTGATTGAATGATTCCTCTTGGCAGATCATCGGTTCAATTTTGCATCTCGGATGTGCCACCTGCCTCATCCCATCCCGGAGGTGGTGCTAGCTGCCCTAAGAAATATCACTGTCCAAATAACTGATTGAGGGTTCCGTTTGGGAACACTCAATGTTGCCAGTCTCCTCTTGATAAATTAACTGATCCATTAAGCCCCACCTCACTGTGTTCAGATCAATTACAGCCACAATTCATGTCTGACATGCAGACATGCACAAACATGTAAAAACATGTAGTGTGGCACTGGAGAAGATTACGTGTTAAGCGCCTACATGCACAGTGGGCGGGGCTTACTGGATCGGCTCATTGATGAGCAGCATATAACATTCCCAGCAATGAACACAACAATGCGCAGACCTTCCTGGTTGTTTGCAAAAGTATAGCAAACTGTATCAGTGACACAAAATCATTTTCTGAACAAAACTTGGCCAGTTTTGTCCGACGTGTAGTTACCTTGTCAAGTCAGATGCATTTGTCCTGATATTGAGACAAATCCAGACAATGCCATTTTAACACTTTGTTGACTAACATCAACAAAAACAAATCATACACTGTCAACATGACACTGTACGCTCCGTACAACGTCTTCTCATTCTGGTGTAAAGCCCAACTGGTGTCAAGCGGCCAAACTCACACAGTGACCACTACAAAATTCCACAATCATTAATGTGTACTCCTGTGGCACACTGAGATAGGGGCCCTACGTATTAAAAAAGCAATGGTGCATTTACATGCAGCGTACATGTAAAGGCATTTTATATGTTGGCTCTTCTGTCCAACAGAAGACTATGTTGTTTTCGCTGATCCAGATGGTGAACAAAGGACTATTTGTTTGACCATTTCCTGCATTCTGATGGCCTCAGCAGGTCATGAAACCAACAATGTTCTCAGGGCTTGAGATAAGTAGACTGCAGGGGGTGTAACCTTTTTTTAAGTGCTTGGCAGAAAAAAAAAGGAGAACATAAAATAAGTCAAGGACAATCAATACAACAACGATGAGGTGAAGTTTATTGTCTCACTAGGAAATAAAGAATGATGCATAAATTATTCAAACACTTTGTGGACTATAATGTAACTTCATTTAAAAATAAACTTAAGATGGTAAAACGTACTGCAAAATATCACAGGGACTCTGCCAATATACCTGTCATAAATGTTCATGTTCAGAATATTGTAAATGTCAAGGGAAAACTACTAGGTTTTGTAGGAAGAAAAGTTACACGTACATGTACCACCTTTTCCAGCAATGGAAATGGTGGGAAATATAAGTAATAAAAGATACGTAGAACCAACTTGGTTGATATTTTTGCCATTGTTGAACTTATTACCAAAAGCCATATCGGTGGGCTGTGGTGTCGTATTTACATATCATTGACAGGATGCATAGAAATATTTCAGCGGAACATCTGTATGTTACAAACCCTGGATTCCAACTACGCCGAATAAACCCAGGACGCTCCGAATACTCAAAGGCCATGCAAGGACATACTCACGTCTCCCGTTAGCTTAGATTCATACATTTGCAAGGCTTGAGACAGTGTTTCTGTGACTTGCTTGGCAAGATGGGCGTCTGCTTCGTTAGTAATCATGGACTGAGACTGGAAATGGGACGAGAAAGAAATTTCAAGACAAACCTCAGGATACAATCTGAAGGTGAATCATTCTTAATTCTTGGCCCAATTTTGTCTCCATGGCAAAACCTTTTACCATTTTACCGGAGACTTGATGAGAAGTAAGAGTACCTTTTTAACAGCGGAGAGATGAAATTCAAATTCTTATGTCAGTAAACTTGGCTGTATGGTGGTATCTTACTGCTTGCTAGTTTTGTGTAATTCTGCCTTTCTTTACACGTCTCAGGTCGTCTTCCTGCTCAAAGTTGGCTCCCTCTAAATTTCTTTGGGGGGGCGGCTGTTGGGGCTTTGAAGGGACAGTTAATGCGGAGGTAAATTTTCGTACACTGCAAGGACTTCTTTCTTTCCTTAAGTTAGACAAATTTATTTCTGATGGAGAAATCATTAGATTAGCACAGCACCTTTATCCAAGATAATTCAGGGTTCATTTACCCAGCTTGACTTTATACCGGTAGACTGACAGTTCTTTACTGGGTGTACATCTTACAATCAAGTATGAAAACGAATCAGGAGTTAAAACTGACCAAGTTGGCAAACATTTCTTGTACGGCTGCACCTCCACTGGGGGCTGTAGTGGGTTTGCTGCTGGTGGTGTATCCTGTCGACATGCTTGCCGATGATGACACTGATGTTGTTGATGTAGGCGGTTTCTTGAGGCAACTCTTCAGGCCTGAGGAGGGTTTGGGGGTCGGATTCAAACGCCCAAGCTCCTCTAGGCTGACCGTGATTTTTGATTCGGTAGTGAAGGTAGACCGTGGCTAGACAAAGGCAGCAAATACAATGACCAATCAGGATTGTTTTGTCAAAGAGGAGCGTAGATTATCACATGAACAGAGCCAAGAATCAAATACGGACTTTCAGGGGCTAAGCAATGGAGGGGGGGTATATGCCCCAAATTATTAATTCCAATCAGCAAATAGAGCTTCGCTCGGCAATTGAATCCAAAATTGGTACATAAACGATACATGTTGGCCATCGGCATTTCCTGTGAAGCATGAAATGTAGCACACCATGGATTAACAATTTCTGTACTTCATGAATTGTCCACACCATCAGGTAGGCAAACAAGTTACAAGTTGGCAAATTGACCCAAGCACCCCCCCCCCAAAGAAAATACCTTCGCTACGCCCCTGGAGGCTTTCCAAAACCGACCAACAATGACACTTGAACAGACATTTTCAGCTCGAATAATGCTCAGGTACCCCGAGGAAGAGTAATTTCACGAAAGGCTACCGCAGGATTGGCACCACACTCAATTGCATTTCTCACATATCCTTAAAAGTACAGTCCACCATCTGCAGTTTTCCAAAAGTAATATATTAATATTATTTTTCTCGGTAAATTCTGTATCCACCGAGCTGAAACTTTCAGGTTTGTTCTTAGGCAAACCCTTTTAGATTTTGAGTGATTTTGTGGCCTCAAAGGAACATAACACACAAATGACAAACACACAGACTGTCCCATCAAACCCGAGGAGTACTTTGGCAAGTTGTTACTCTCTTGTGATCAGATACATTTAGCACACACATACATATGCAAGCCTGACATCAGTTCAGTCCTGGCATCTTCTAGTCTACAAGGTTCATGACATTTGACCTACCATGGGGTCAGAGGTCATCGGATACATAGAGCTACTCGACCCTGGTTGAGCACTGTAGTTGTTTCCACCTCCAAAGCTAGTGACATTCTGCCGAACAACCAAAGTAAACCGAAAAATTGTCAACACCAAAAATCTTTTTACATGTATTTCATTAAATATCTGATCTTCACTTCTTCTACATCACCTCATCCCTACCCCTAAAACAATCTCTCCGGTTAATGCTAAACAGCCAAAAATACAAGGTAGTTTATTTTTATTTTGTCTTGAGAACACTATAGCAAGAAAACTCAGGTAGATGTGGGATAAAATCTGAGATAAACTTTGCAGAGAATGGTAGTTTTCTTTTATTGTTTGCTTTGCAAATTCTCTCAGAATGTCCATTGGTTCCTGTATAAAAGTACTCAGAATGAACTTTGAGCCGATATCTGAATAAAAGTATGGCATACAGACCCTTATCTCTCTTGCCCAACAAACTTGAATTCTGCAATACCTGATTGTTTGAGTGGTTATCTTGACGACTCTCAAGTCTCTTTATCCCACCTTGTTCAATCGTTTCCGGCTTCAATGAATTTGTAAAAAACAACGAGGAATTAATTTGTTAGAAATATTATTTCGTAGCTACTGCTTACAGATTATTTCAGAAGAAAAAAAAACTAAAAGAGACAAGGGTGTGCTTAATATCTCCATTCTTACAAACTCTTCCAGAATGCAGGAAATCATGCAGAAATGAAGTCAATTCAATTTCCAAGACAAGGTGATTCAATAACAGTGAAATTAATTCTCAAATATTGATAGTTAGAACAAATGTACATTACTTTATATTTGTGTCTGGCGTGTGCTATAATACACAATTCAGTTGTAAATTTTATATCATGGAGCGATCTAAACAGTAAATTCTACTCTTGTATTTTTTCTAACACCAAAGTTTCATTTAATACAAAAACTGCAGACATATATGTCTGTAGAGAAGGGATTCTCACCTTTTCCATTCCTAGTTTCATCCAAATCCAGGGAACCTAAATACAAGTTCAGCGTATGGACATCAAGAACAATGTCGAGTATTGTTCTTCAGCAGTTGCCACTGGCAACGGCTGGGCTGGGGACGGCAGCAGGACAAATTGTGATCAGGTTTACCTGAATCCCTCTAAATAAATTTTTCTCAGCCAAAGTTAAACTTTGACTTGAGATTTCCTCCAAGTAAATGCTATTCAAAGACAAGACTGAACTTCCACTTCAGAGACTCCATGTATGTGTCAGGTAACACCATCGGTTACCAGCAGCCTTGTGCTTGTCAGTTTCCAAGCACGTCAGAAAAACCAGTGATAAACATTAAACAGATAATTCACTATGCTGACAATATAAACATTTTTTTGACTAGAGTTCAATCATGTGACTGACAGTCATAGGCTGGAAGTAGATGACAATTTGATGAAACGCGCCGGAACTTGATCCAAAATATTTTGTATTACAAACTCCGATCGTATCCCCAAAGCTTCAAGATTTTCTCAGGAGTAAACAAATATGTTACTCTTGAAAATGTTAGCTTTCATTTACATTGAATCAATTCATTGAATATTCATTCAAACGTAAAATCTCAATGCTACCATTGTAGTTTTACCGGTATTTTGAAACAACAATTGATGTTTCAAGGCTACATTGTATAAACATTTCACATTTGCTACAGACGTGAAAATATAGTATTTGGAACGGTACAGTGCAATCCATTGTAGATGGTGCACCGTAACTTTTATTTTCTCAAAACATCCAATGTTTTGAATACTGTCACTCGGAGCGTGACAAAATTACACATCGATCTTCAAACACCTGATGTGTGCTTTGATCTCCGTCAAAGCACAGCAATGTCTGAACACAGTCTGATAGGGATCTGAATAAATTAACTGCAGTCACATACACACCTCCCAATATGTGATCGCATTGGGTTTCACATTAACGTTTAAAAGACAGGTTTCATGCAACTTACGACTGGATGAAAGTTGTCGGAACACTCTTTTTTGTTCCGAGCATGCATCCATAACAATATAAGTAACTCCATTAAAAATACTTCTCAGTACAAATGCATGGCCTTTGTACTGATGAAGATAAAACGTCACATAAGCTACAGTTGTAGACCTTTTCTTTCGCATGTAAGCTTTGTCAGTAGCTGCAACCAGGCTTTAACCCATAGCTATGTCCGGATTCTTGCAGATAAAATCTTACATGCAGCAAAATCCAACAAGGGTAAAACAAGACCACAGATTAAGTGCAACAAAGTGCAATATTGGACTTGGCACTGCGCAATTACAGTCACGTTTCAGTAGTGTCGCATTTTAATTCAAAGGGTTTTTGGAGCTAGGGCAACATTACATTTTTAACAACATGAGCAAAGTATTATGGAAACTGATGAAACAAATGGGACTGCGAGACAATAATCTGTGGTAGTCACTCACGATCTTGTCTCTGTAGCTGAGTGGCTCGTGAATTGGGGGCGGCAACAAGTCACGGTCGCGGTCACGGTCATGATCATCGTAGACGTCACTGCGTGGCTGCCTCTTGGTGGAACCAAAGCGACGCTCAAACTCCCTCAAGATGAAGGCATCGCTGACAACCGAGTCTCGGGTCAACGAGTCCAGGATCTCACTGGAAGCGGGAATGAGTTTTGAGAAAGGCATCCAACACAAACCTGGACTCACTGTAGAATTTACTAAAAGAAAAAGGTTTGAAGACTTCACAACTTACCTCTTGATGGTTTCAATTTCCTCTCGCCTTGAGGGCGGGGGAAGGTCATAGCCTCCTCCTAGATCAGCAGTATCTTCGTACGGGTCAAAGCTACGTCCACGACCCCTTGGGCCCAAGGGGTCTCCAAAGCCTTCATCCATGTCAGGCCCCCTTCCAAGGCCAGAGCCAAACCCAGCCCCACTTCTGGGTGGAGCACCCTGCCCAAATCCTTAAAAGTAGATTGAACAGAAGTAACGAGGGGGAGGTCAAAACTAAATATCAGAACATGGGAATATGTTAAAAGACTTCTGAAATCTTCTGATGGCAAATTCCCTCTTCAAAATCTTTAGTTCCAATTTAGAATCCTTCTCCTCTCCCCTGGTCAACTTAAATTATAAAATCAAAAACCTATTTTACTTCAAATGGTTATGATACTCACCTCTGCCCAATCCGCCACTATCAAGACCAGAGCCACCACCAAACTGACCAATGTCATCACCAATGGGACCTCCAATTCCTCCCAAGTCACCAAATCCACCAAGCTCAACACGAAATCCATGACCTCCAGCTCCACCACCGCGACCTCTGCCTGAACCACTGCGACCTCCAGTAGCACTTCCAAAGCCCCCAACACCACCACCGCGACCTCCAGAGGCGCCTCCGAAACCCCCAACACCACCGCCGCGACCTCCAGGGGCACTTCCGAAACCACCAACTCCACCGCCGCGACCTCCTGAGGTACCTCCGAAACCCCCCGCTGCACCACCGCGACCTCCAAAGCCCCCGGCAGCACCACCACGACCTCCAAAACTACCACCACGACTTCCAGCACCACCACCCCGACCTCCAGCACCACTTTGCAGATTCTGGGTGTAGTTTTTAGCACTGGCTGTGGGCACTGGCTTCTTAGGAACTGTCAGTTGGAATAACAAGACAGTGGCATTACACACTGAACTAAAAACTATACTTTTAACCAAAGATTATATAGCACCGCATAGCAGCCCAAGATGGGTAATTCGGCCATAAAGGTGTTATCACCATGGGCGCCATTCGAGTGTGAACATTTACGTGTGTGCGTGCCTGTCGCGGTGCCTGCGCATTAACATGCACTGCGCTGTCGTAGTCCAACCAGAATGGCGCCCATGTGATAACAACGTTTTACACGTATTCATGGTGAAGTTCCCCATCTTGCGCCGCTATGTGGTGCTATACGATCTTTCCTTTTAACCCTAACCACCCTCAATTCTCCAAACTCCTTCAAGCAGTTTGGGAGGATTGTGAAGGATGTACTGTGTTAATGTTTTGGGGTAGACCTTGTATTGTTTATGCTCTGACATGCCAAACAATATCGCTCGAGGATACCATTCCCACTGCCCCGACATAATGATAGGAATTTCCAGAGGATTTGGAAGGATTGAGGAAAAGGTCACCCCTCCAAGGAGCTATTCCAGAAATATCAGAGGATTTGGGATTTTGGCAGGGTAATCAGAGGATTTTGAAGGATTCAGGATATGCCTTAGCAAAAAGGACCTAAGGGGTAAAGATGAAGCTACACACACATGAATACATGCACTTACAGATCTTGAGAAATTTTAGGAAATTTTGACAAGTGTAATTTTAGTTTGTGAATGTGGAAGATTTCCGAGCTCTATCAGGCTACAGATAGTACTTACAAACCAACTATTTTACCTGGGACTCCCAAGTTTTCTGCTTTCACCCTCTTGACTTTGTGGGTCATGTTACAACACTCGCTGGCAATCTTGGGAATGATCTGCTTCAGTTTCTCGCTGATCTTATTGCGAGTAGCCCTCTTCTTACTGGCCTCCTCTTCCTCCGGGGTCATTTTTTGGGTTCCGTCCTCCTCCTTGGGCGCATCTTCTTCCACGTTGGCCAGGTTGTCCAGCATCTCAGCAACGTCTGGCTTTTTCAGTTTCTGTCAAATAAGAGGGTCACTACGGTCCTTATCAAGTTAACGTACTCTACCCTTCTTTACAATCAACAGAACTGCAAGAGGACTGGATTCTTTATACTGGACAACACAGGTTCCAATGTAGACACTAACTTTTTCTCTCCTAAGATTCTGTGCAGTTGCGAACTAGCTTGAGTAAACTGAGAAGCGGAAGTCTGTTGAGATAAATGTTTCTCAAAAGGGCCTTTCATTTCTTCCCTTTTCAGTCTTCAAGAAAGTTTCAGAGGTGGTTTTCTGATTGGAGTGGAATGCCGTGACCTTGAGGGTAAGAGCACTGCATTCACAGTCAGCGGGTAATGCCGCGCAGGTTGCGGGTTTGAATCCAGCCAGGGGCCATGGTGCGTGTGCCTTTGGGCAAGGCACTTTGTCACTCATTGCCTATCTCCACCCAGGAGTAATTGGGTACCCTGTGAGGGCAGAGATGGTTACTGTGGTTGATTTAGCTCCATTGCACCGAAATGGCAGCATCGAGCTGAGGGCATATGGAATGTTTCATGGGCACAGTGAGCAGGGGTAATAGTGATGGTAAGTGCAACCCTGTTGTTATTATTATTGATATGAGTATTCTTTACGAGATATACAATGTTTGATGAAAACTGCTACATTTTTCAATGTTTACCACTTTTGAATAGAACTGTTCCATTTTAACTTTAAAGAGCCACCAAAGGATAATACGATGGCTCAACGAATTTATCTGTCAAGCAAAAATATTAAGAACCAGTCTTGATCAATATGCACAGCACTGCAATGTTGCGGGTAACCTGTCATGTGCTCGGCAAGTGATATATTTGCAGGTCTGTGATATCAGCCTGTGTAAGCTGGCAAAGATTCTTACAACATAGGCCATGCGATGGCGGTAGCCAATCAGATGATAGATGATGTTGCCTTGTAAGGTACGGCAGTCACACAGCTCACACTCATAATCTGGGTCTGAATCACTTCCTTCGCGAATGATCTCTGTCACAAATTCCAATCCTAGTTACAAAAAAACAGAAAATGGACTGTTCAGATGAGAAATTTGAAGATTTTGGGGAGCCATATACTTCTGAGGGAGTCCGACGGTAAGTGAAATTCAACTCCTCAAGGTACAGAAAGTTGAATTGATGTCACTTTTAGAAGACAAGACACAAGAAAGGAAATCTAAAAAGTTGTGCAAACACAACGCTCACCTCCATGTCAGCACAAATAACTGTTCTGAGAGTGGACAGACTGTTTATTACAAATGGACTGAAAATTTGTTGCATTCTTCAAAAGTGGGGGCAAGACTCCAATCTCCCCCTATTAGTTTGCAGGAAGAGACTACCACAATCAGAGATTTTAGGACCTTGGTTTTCAAATCATTCTCCATCTTACCAACGACCGGCTCCTTGTTTTGAGGCAGCATCTCAGACAACACCTTCTTCTCGGTGTTCTCCATTTCTCGTTTCCTCTTTCGCTGTGCCAACGGTCCCACCTTAACAGGAGGCTCTAGTCAAACCAAGACCACACATGCTTCTGTTACTAAATGACAACCACAATTTTGTACTGTACATTTCAGGTCTGACCAACCTATATTTCAACTGTTTTAGCACCGCTGCCTACAGTTCCAACCATTAAGTTTACTTAAAAAGTTACGCTGTCTACTGCTCTCCCCAAATCATGTTTTTACCTTTGTAATTAAACAGTAGGTTGGTTATTTATTTCAATGTTTCTGATTAGTTCAATAGAACTGCATTCATTTTTAGTGACAGGGGAAGAATTTGCAATTGTGTCCTCAAGGGAACACTAGTCACAAATTTCCCTCGTTGGATTGCCAGATTCAGGTTAGTCAACATAGTTCTTGGCTCCAATTACAGACCACATGCTGGTCTCTAATTGCCAAGTTATTCATACAAATGATATAAATAACTTGTCTTACAGAGGGTACAACCTCAAATATTTATACAGGTTAAGCACATCAAATACAACCACAATGTTGAATAAAAGATGCTTTGTTGATCAGAACTGTTCACTTGTACATTTTCCTCTGAAAAAAAAAAAAATGGTACAATTGCACCATTCCCACAAAAGCATGATCTTTATGTAGTAAGACGAAAAGTATGAGTTATTGTGAGGTATTACCATGTAAAGTAAAATGTTTTCAGAGATTAAGAATTTCCAAACCAAGCATAAAATGTACTCAAGCTAACATGAATTTGTGCAGGAAGTGGATTCATCCATTTTGTACAAAAATAGAATGACGTTCAACAAATATGTTCTCAGGCCAGTTTAAAGTCAGTCGCATGATGAAATAATGGGCTTTTTAAATGATAAGGTCCGCGATTCTTGTAGGTTGCAAGTTTTTTGACATCTTGTTGTGATATTCACAACTCCCTGTTGCCTTGGCAACAAATTCTCTGATTGCAACACAATTCATTCACCGACCCAGAGGATTTGCATAACTGACGACATCATGTAAATCCTGCGCACCTATTGACTTGGAGAATTAGGATTGCTGACAAGGTCAAAGTTCAGTTGATTGAACTTTGTCCACTGACAGACTGAAACTGAGCTGAGATGACAATATAATTAGTGGGTTTCATGCGACGGACAATGAACTGGCCTCTTTGTTGTGGGTGACCAGCTAAACGGAATAGCTGGTGTCTATACAGGCATACTTGCATATTAATGGACTTCCCTGGTATTCTGCAAAGGCAAAATACCAGTCTGCTTACTGTCCCTTGGGTATTTTCCATAGAGAGATTTAACATTTGATTCGTGGGCTCAGGGGTTGCAGCTATGATTTTGACAAAATCAAAACTCTGCACCCGTCCACTCACCGCCATTTTGAAGGTTCAAGACATTCTAAATGCAGAGGGGGGAAAAGAGAAAACACAATCAGATTAGGGATGGAATTGCCCAGTTGCTTACTCCCACTAGGGAAGGAATGCTCCTTGAGCTCCAAACAGCACAAGCAAAGGCAAAACTCGAGATCAAAAATGTTGAATATTGAGTGTGGTTCCTATTATCTATACAGGCTAAGGTCAAGACATTAACCAATCTTGGTTAAACACTGGGGGGTGGGAGGAATAAAAACCAGTTGGCTATGCAACCTTTGTCAGTTCTGGCTTGAGTCCTTGAACTGCATGCTGTGGAAATGGAACTATGAACGTACACGGTATGTTACAAAGTTCTGGAGATAAGAAAACTCAACTTGGTTCTGTAGACGAAGACACAGTAGTTGGACAGTGTAGCCAACTACACGTGCCGTGAAGCATTACAGAACTACATGACGTTGAATTTTGTTGCGTTTACAAACCCAACTAGTCAATGGATCAGGACGCTAGATGATGCCATCATCTTTGCCAATTTAACACCTGTATACAATCTAGGAACCACACGAGTCATGATTTTTGATGACAACATTGCACCAAATGAAATATGAAAGCAATGGTGCAAAAACTTTGAAAATTGGACACATCTACCTAATTTGCTCCTCTATTGGTTATGACATTTTACTTAGTAACCGCAGCAGTATGGATACATTATAAAGTAACAGGAATTGGATGTACATAACATCCACATTTTAATCCTAACCTTCTTATAAAGTTAACAATAAACCAACCCTGTTGCCATTTGAATTAGGTACCCTTCCTTTCCAACCCCAATGTGACATATTAGTAGCATGCGGGATGCTACAGTCGATGCTCAAATCTACCCACATCTTGCAGCGCAGAGTTTGCAATGGCTACTCATTCCATCACAATTCATCAGGTCTGTGTGTTGGATTGCCACACACACACACAGAGCACAGTGGGGCATTTGGTTTCTATGAGCTACCTGAATGGTCAATTAAAAAACACCGCTCAGCCAATCATAGAATGATCTGCCGAACTGGTGTGCTTTTCCGTACACTTATCACGTTTGGGCAATGCATCAGTCTTGAGGCTGGTTCATACTACGCTCAAAAGCAGTGTCAGATAAAATATTCGCATCGCGAATTCGTAAAGGTTGAACACATTTCATCCCCACTGAAATTTTGCTGCGAACTTCTCCATGACGTCATATTCGCTTTCATGTTCCCTTACATTATGAACCGGCCTGTAGACTTGTGAAGCTATCGGGAACACAATTTCATTGTAAACTGTCAGGACAGGGAAATTATAGAAGCCATTAGAACTGAACTCATCCGCCAAATCTGTGTTGTGGATGAAAGTGTCACTACTACATGGAGGCCCATACCTGTTTATGACGCACCCCATTCAAGTGGGCTTGGTAGTTGTTTGGCCCGGTTGTTTTAGCATTGCAGAGCTGTGAATTGAGAAGAAAAAGGCACTCTTGAGGATAAACCACTTCACTGATTTTCTTATCCATTCCTGGTCCATATTGTTTCATCTTTGTATGACAGGGCCCCTAGTAAGAACAGTTCATTGATAACTGATGGGGCTGCCCTGGTAAACTGAAATAGAATCCTGATTCAAGACCACAAACTGATGTTTGTCACCCATCCCAACTGCTTGAATCCATAATGATCACAGAGTTTGATGATGGTTTGTCTTTCTAGATATGGTGAGTCTCCTTCTGGTGCTTTTCTGACACCTCTGAGCATATCCTACGTTGAAACAATTGACAGACTGCAAGCCATGATCAAATTTGTACATATATGATAATTGATTGGTTGCTGAACTTGCAACTAACCTTGCACCAGTACTCATCAGGGAAATGACCCTTGTGATCCTGTAGATATCCCGACTCCGACGGAGTATCAAGCTTCATACTCCCTCCTCCACTTGCACCTCCCCTTGATGCCCCTCCCCTCGGAGGCCCTTGTGAGGCACCATGTCCCCCTAATGCACCTCTGCTGGCTCCCATGCCTCTCCCAGCGCCGCCCCTCATAGCTCCTCCATTGCCTCTACCAGACGCCCCTCCTCCAAACCGCCCCGATGAGCCACTCTGTCCAAACCCTCCTCCACCTCGCCCGGGGCCTCCCCCACGAGCTCCGCCTCCCCCCCGAGCTCCGCCTCCCCTCAGCCCCCCTCTTGCTCCGCCCCCACCAAATCCACCTGCGTTCATCCCACCTCCCCTGTTCATGCCACCTCCAAATCCCAAACTACCACCTCCGCCAAAGAAGTCGTTGCCTTCCATACCATTGTTTCCTGATGGAAGGGGTGGATTCTGTCCCGACAAAAAGCCAACATCGCCACTGAAATTCCCACCTCCAAAATTACCTCCGCCCCCTCCCATTCCATTGAATGAACCGCCTCCTCCTCCCATGCCACCAAACGATGAGGGAGGGTCCATCATAAAATTGGAGCCCTGATGCTGAAACATAACTGCTTTACTCAGGATCTAATTGAGAGAGGGAAGAGATATCAAAATTTTTTCTTAACTTTGAAAATCGTCCACCATATCACAGACAGAGTGATGAATCCATTAACCCCAACAGTGCCGGGCGTTGTTTGGCTTAGAGTACTCAGTACTACAAAATACTACGTAACACTCTGAGCCTGAAGGACCTAGCACTACAAATTACTATTTCTGGCTAGGTTTATTCCATTGTTACTCGTACAGAGAACAATGAAACCATGCATTCATAGTGCCACAGCACTGTATGGTACTTTGTCTTCTCTATGGTATTTTATGGCTTCAGAGAATAATAATGTCATGTCCTCTTACAAGCGACAGGGCTGAGTACTACATTTTACTACTAAGTAGTACTTTGTAGCATTCGGGACTGTTAGGGTTAAGGGCGATTGGTCTATCTGCGTGATTACTCAATATTTGTACAATATGTTTGTTTTCTTTTTGGACAGTTGCCAACAACCCTGCCACCAGCCAATCGCCTTTTCTTTCTACCTTGTGGTAGCAGATTATTTATACATTGCAAAAAAAGACAATAAACAGGTGGTAAAGTCAGAGATCTCAACACATGATCAAGTGATAGCACAAGGTGATCATGTGATTATGCTGATGGACTGATCGCACCCATCACATTGATAACTGGACCATGGCCAAATTGTATGAGCATTGCTATTTTTCCAGCATGTCCACTTTTTCCATGGGCCTCGGCTAGGGCATGCGCTGTTATGTTAAGTCGTTGGATAGGCCGGCGGGTGTTGCCTGTGACCGGCTTGCAATTGTGCAGTGTGTGTGGATAGAGCGGGCCGCCAGCGCACAGCAGGCCAGGCTGAGTGTACCATATTCCCAATATACACTCAGTGCACGAACACTCTGTATATGCATGCATGCCAAATGTTTGGGTGGCGCTGCGCGGTGTTCCAGTCGAATGTGAGCGATCACGGAATGATGTGTATGTCACTTTCCAGGCCGCTTTCCGTGTCCCTCGCTGAACAGGGGCAGTCGATATGCACGTGTAAGGTACTAAGGTGAAAAGAAAAAAAAAGGCACTGCCATCTTGGCGGTGAAACATGCTCACTTTTCGGAGGTATCACAGCCAAATGGGAAGGTACCGACGGCCAAGGCCCGTTATCACGTATTGAATGTACATGTGCGCACTCGTACTGCACTGTACCGAACCACACGTGCTATATAATCCCACCAAATTGCAGCAACCTCGTTTCTCCACGATCTGTGGGCCTTGGGCTGTGGGAAACTAGGGCAAGAAACTACGGGTGAGTTTGTTTTGTCAAACATTTCATTTTGCTGTGAAGCCGCTAGCGCGGGCTGGTTTCCAATCTGCGCTGCGAGCTCGCCGTGTGCACGGTTGACGGCGGAGGTGCGTTGTATAGGTCATTCACGCATGATTTTAATAGAAATTTCCATTATCAAAAACTGCACATCAGTTTCATGTTTGTCTTGCTTTTTGCGCAAAATGTATCACATATTGAGACACAAATCCAGCTATTTCCATCACTCATAATGGTCGGAGAATCCAACTTGCAAAAAAATCCTCCAAAGCCTCCGATGTGAAAAGAAAAAGATTCCTGCTTAGGCCTCTACAACTAGAAACCAACGTAAAAAACAATTATGGTATAAAACATGATGCTGAGGCGAATTAAAAGAGTCCAAGCACGGATTCGAACTCACACACCATTGGTTCCAAACCGTCCACCTTAACCACTCGGGAACAAGTGTGCAGCGATCCAGGTAATTTTAAATATATATTCCATCATGATGATCAGCTGCGTCATCGCACTTGCGCAGTCATGGCAGTTCAGTGCCATAATGATAGAAAATGGGAGATGCGTTATGGCTGCCGTAACGATAGCGACTTCGTTTCTAGAAACATGTACATGTACTGATGTAGGCCTATGCTATCCATGCCGCTTGTGAACTCCTCTCTCGACAATACTTAAGAGGCTTGTGCTTGTAACACCCTCGAGCACGGACGGGGCGAAGTGGAAATGGGGTGGAGTGACTTTGAAGCACTGAATCTGATGACACCTAACAACACTGACTAGCCTACTGACATTGTCGACTGCCATGACGGTACTGAGACTATCCTTTTTGCGAGGCCAAAATAAAAGCATCCAAAAGTCCTTTCTACAACAGAAATACACATTTAACATGATTATTATTTACATCATTACTGAACAAAACTTACTTCTGATAAAAGTACTTCTAATCTTCGACTAAACGCACGAAAATCGAACAAGAACACCTCGTGCGAATGCGTGGCTTTCCAAATTCTACGAAAGTCGTAAATTGTTGGTATCTGCAACCTAGTATATTACGCACACACCACATGCACAAAGCTTCAAACGTTGTGTGAACGGTTGGGACCAACGAACAAATACTGCGCACGCGTCAAGTGACGCAAGAATTTGTGCAATCTATAACTCATTTGGATTTCCCTACATTAGCAACTGCCTCGTTGGCGCAGTCGGCAGCGCGTCAGTCTCATAATCTGAAGGTCGTGAGTTCGAGCCTCACACGGGGCAAGAGTTTTTTTCCCCCCAAATTTTTGTTTTTTACTCTTTTGGATAAAGGAATTACATGTACATGACTAAACGTATCAGTAAATTCCTGATTAAAAAACTTTTTTTTTACTAATTTCTTAGGTAACTGCATTTCAAGGCACAAACAACACTCATTTCCAATAAACCACGGGAGGAAATTGTTTTATTTTCTCTAAAATATTTCTGACCCTGTGGCAATTAAGTTCGTTTCGAAATACCCCCTCCAAGCCATGTTTATTGGAGTTTGAAAGATCCTCGAGGATGGCAAAAAGATGCATACAAATGACAAGTCTATCAGTGATTATTTTTATTCTCAAAAAAGAAAACCAAAACACGAAACTGTTTACAGAAAACGTCATACATAGTAATGACAAATTTAGGTCAGGCAAATTAGCTAAGCACTCAACAAAGCATCATTGTTACATGTACTGTGTTCTTTCAATGGTGTTTATAAAAAAACCATGATTAAACAAACCTTTATCCCCCCTACCGATCGAGGACATGCAACCAGAAATCATTCACAAATACAGTGCAGTATGTGTTAGTTTGCTGTACTTGACTTTTAACAAGTACATGTATAAAACAGTTTTAATGTGGTCATCAAACGAAGGGCCCAAGCTCAGCTCTTGTCAGAAAGCCAAATAGCGCCCTCAGTAGTTTCACAAAAGAGTCAATGGGTTCAAATAATGTTTTGGTCGGTCAGGCTAACAGCTACATGTCTTGGGTGGCATCTTTAAGGAACTCCAACCAGTCAGAAATCTTTGGCTCTTCACAAGAGGGCTGTAAGTGACAAAAATAAACACATTATTTAAAAACAAGTGGACAAAGTTTTGAAAAGCCAACCTAGAACTCTGAAATTGGCCACAACTGACAAACACACCCAAAAAAATCAACAATGGTAAGGACATATTAGCCACAACTGATGGGTTGAAATGGACAAAAGGTGAAACTGGTCTGACAGTCACAAGACAAACAACCAGCAGCCTAGGAGTGAATATAAACAGAGCATTTCAATGCCTAACGTGTATTCATGTTGATGATTTATCTGGAAATCGGATTACGTATAACTGTACAAGTTTAAGGACACGTACACGAAGGAATAACAAATTGAGAGATATTGAGTATATTCACCGACCTTCAATTCTTGAATGGGTGGGTGCTGTTTCACCCCTTCAAGCGATTTCAACTGGACCATAGTTCTCCCCTGAGGTCCGGTAGTTAAGGACAAGGTGCAAACAATCTGGGCACTGTCACCAAATATAACGCGTAGTATGCCCTCTTCCGACACCCAGTCTATGGCGTACCTGGAAGCAAACAGAGAGTGAAAATGGATTTCTTAGAAATCTTGTTGCCGAGGAGGATGTTGCATCATTACAATGCTCCCGGTATTCAAATTTCAACACACCAACCACTTTTTTAATGTGCCGTTTTCAACTCAAGTCCCAAAGTAAGAAAAATTACGACGAAATTGGAGAAATGTAAAGTTTGCCATTAAAATTACTCTTGTTTTGCCAGTAAATTCACATGAAGTTTGAAAAAGGATGAATATAACTCAGGGCAAGATCAAAATTGCAAAAACGCTTTGAATAAAATGTTCAAGACCTGGAATTTTCTTCTTTTTTTTAACTCCCTTTTGCTGCACCTGTACTTTCAAAATTCCCCTAAAATTGATGGGTTCTTCTAATAAACTCACTGATGCCGGAGGAGTTCCACTTCCATGTAGAGGGGGGCGTGGGTTTTTAGTCTTTTCATCACTGATGAGACCAGAAAGACCGCATCGTTTCTCCTGACAGCCTCCTCTACAAGGTCCGATATATCAAGTGTATCGATGTCAATCTGGTCACATGGATGAGGAATAAAATGGTGAAATGTCAAATTTTTTCTTAGACTATTCCAAAAGTTTCATAAAACTTGAACAAAAACCATGATACCTTACCTTGGCAGCTTCGAGCTGCCTGGATGACCAAGGGTTCTTGGCTTCCTTGAAGTGTAAGGCTAGCAAAGCCGTCATACTCTCCTTGTTGCCTAGGTAACTGTCATCAGTCGAGAGCTCCAGGGTCCAGCAGTTCTCGTCAAGAGATCGCTCAGATACCCCCGTCAGCTGCTTCAACATTTTAGATGCTGATTCACACCTGGAAGCCATGGTTGAAAAAGGCTTTTTTTCTTAACTTCGCTTCCCCAACTCATGATCAGGGCTTCTGCCTCATCACAAAATTAAGCAAACACAGAGCTAATCTGGGGACTTCAGTGTTGGTGATCAAATTTTAACAACTGACAGTACAGCATTTAGACAGTAACCCAAACCACTCACCATTTCATCTTGTCGACAAGCTGCTGTTCCCTGCTCTCTTTCTCGGCCCTATATTCTGACACTGTCTCCATGACTGCCTTGGTGTCTTCCATCAGTGACTCCTTCTCTTTGTGCAGGTTTTCTGTACCCTCTTTCATATGTCTCACCACTGGCTGACAGTGTGCCAAGAAGTCTTTTGCTGCTTTAAGGCCCTCATCCTGGGTGAAATGCATCTCATCAGTTAGACATAAATTAACCTCCCATTCAATGTACAGCTTGATTTCCAGAGCCTTTCTTTAGTTTCTTAGTATTGATTTTAACTGCGGTACATGTAGGTTTTATTTATTTCTTATTTATTTATTCATTCATTTAATTATGTATTTCTTTATTTATACTTGTACTGGTGTACAGCGCCTGGGAGCAGCTTGATGGATTGGGCGCTTTGTAAATGTCAATTATTATCATTATTATTTCTTCTCAGGTTTTCCACCACGCACCAAAATAACAATTTCAAACATTTGTTCCTGAGGTTTGTAAAGTTTCCTCCAGATGTATAAATATTATCAAATGCATACTCACAAAATAAAACTGAAGATTAGCACAAAAGTGAAGAAAAAACCTCTGAACAGATTTCAAAGGGGTATTGCAGATTTCATATTTATTTGAAAAGGACTTTCTCAAGAGTCCTAAGTTTTGCACGCAATGGAAACTGTCCAGTAGAATAATAATGTTTTTAGACTGCAGCCTATACCCTCCTACATCTGACCTGTTTGGTGTACTCAGCTTGGAAGTTCTCTAGTGTCACCCCGCTGCCTTCAAGCTCTGCCAATGCACCACTTCTCGTTCTCACAAGTTGCTCAACCTCAACTGCCCTATCTTCGGTCTCCTTGATCATCTTCTCAAACGATACCAGCTTGGCGTTTAATGTTTCCTGACCTTTAGAAGTACCAAAAAATATGAGGCTACTAGCTTTCTGCATTTTCTATGGACACGTGCATTATTTTCAAGCTGTAGCCAAGTCATTTGGACACGGCTCAAGAAGTCTTTGGCAAAATAGTATCAGTGCATGGTAGCCTATGACTCACTACACAATCGTTCTACAACTAACATCTAGTGTAGGTAACCATTTTTCTTGCAGCTCACAATTCTGCACGGACTTCATCAAGTCCTGAATATGTTCTTCAAGATCTTCTGTCTTTGCCTTCGCTTCCTTGAGCTGTCGACGGATCTTTTTAGATTCCTCGTCTGGAAAACAAGTTCATTTTGAAAAAAAAAGCTGTATCAAGTTGTAAAATGAGTGAACATGATGAGTGTGTAAGTTTATGAAGTCTGATTTTAGAAATCAAAGCAACCAAACGATGTGGATGGTTTCCTACCCCTAGAACTGTGGGGCTTGTCGTCCTCGTGGACGACGAACCCCAGAGCATTAGGGGCAGAGAGTTTTCAGGGTGTTCTTCTCCAATCTCCATCTCACCACAAGATGCCACAGAGGGCCACCGGTCCTTCGGAACATTCTCCAAGTAGTCCAGCAGCTTAATGTGCGCCTGAAGATGGACAAAGGCAAACTTCAACTTCTTAAATTCATCCTGTCATGAAAAAGAAAGACAATTGCAAAAAACATCAATATTACCAGGGCAACTAAAACAGCTAATTAACCAGCTGACAAAAGGAATCCAATTAATTTCTCAAACCCAACATCCAGCACACACCATGATGCACACAAAATAATGTGATGCCTATGATACTATGGTCACAAGACATTTGGGTGTGCATTTATCGACAAAACAATTAGGTGAATTAAAGATTAAGAATGATTATATTTTGGCTCCAAGACAAATTAAGTATTTACCACAACTTGCTGACATTCTATCTTGAGGTAATGTGGCTGGTCATCATCCTGTGAGTCATCTTCCGTCTTGACTTTCTTAGGAAGAATGTTAGCATGGTCCTTCAGCTCTAACAAAACTCTGACACAAAACAGGAATAGATGACTATGTAACGGGACAATGTATCAGTCTGATTATGTAGAAATACATTATGGGAAGGCAAGTCTCATGGCTTGTCAAGATGGCTCCTGTGAATTGATTACACACTGGAATGAAATAATGTGATTGTTGTTGATTGTAATTATTGAGCCCCCGCTGATGTCTCTCAGTGTCTCTCATTCCCCATATCGCAATTGCCATACGAACCTGTGGTGACGGTATACCCCCACTGGAATACTGCACCGTTATAACTGAACAGACTAGATCATCACCATGTTCATCATGACAGGCATGATGTAGATTCCTGCTCATTTGACACGACTTTCTTGGTTTGCCATCAACATATCTACCTCAATGTTTGTGGACATTTCGGTCACGTCATATGTCCATCCCATCATATAACGTTTGTCCTACATGACCAACATGTACATGGCCTAGAAACGTTACTGGCAAATGAACTGAATTCAACAAAAACGAAGTGGCTATCGTTACGGCAGCCGTAATGCATCTCCCATTTTCTATCATTACAGCACTGAAGTGCACAAGTGCGATGACGTACGCCTACCTGATCATCACGACAGTTTATATATTTTAAAATTACCTGGATCGCTGAACGCTTGTGGCCGAGTGGTCAAGGTGGAAGGTTTGGAACCACTGGTGTGTGTGTGAGTACATGGAGGAGTGTGTTCCTTCCTCCATGGTGAGTACGAGTTCGAATCCGCGCTTGCGCAGTTGCAGTGCCGTAACTATAGAAAATGGGAGATGCGTTACGGCTGCCGTAACAACAGCCAAGGCGCAACAAAAAAGCAGAGACCGAAACAGTTATTGGACATGATGATACTGAATAGAAATTCTAGTTCTACCCAAAGCTAGTTATCAAGCTGAAATCTTTAACAGCAATATTCCTCCCTCACCTCTTCTGGTTCTTTAAAGAGAACCCACTGTCACCTGTGGCAGATATTTCTGGTGTTGGAATCTCTTCCATTCCGTTGCTTTTCTCTGTTGTTTTTGACACCTTTGAAATCGAAATGGCCGCGCCCGCAATCACTGTACATGGTGTACGATAACGGCCGGCAAAATACATAAACAATAACATCAAGAGGTAGCCGCGTACCAGTGAACTGTGTATTTTGATAAGCGCCCTCATGTGATGTCATGAGATGGGAGAGGAATCACAGATGACTTCTTGAATTTTAGGCCGACTGCACCCAGAATTTTCAAAACTCTCTAAAAAAAATCACACTCGACAACTGTAACCCACCACTAGGAATGCTAACCTAACTGACGACATTCTTCGAGGGTCTGTACTCTGCATCCTGAGCATCCACGTCTGATAAGAAAATCATTAGGAATATTCCCCCCCCCCGATCAATGTTTTTACAAAATTGTCAAATTCCATCACTGACTGACACAACCACAAGTGTTATTATTGAAAGTCTATAGACAGCAGATATTGTACAAAAAGCACTTATACAGTGCTGAGCCTAAGGTGGCCAACATCAATTGATTGGACAGTGTGGCAGTCCAGAAAAAAAATCTGTTTAACAGCCTTCAAATCAAGTTTCAATGGAGAAAAAGTGTGATGGTCAACACCTCAACTCAGACTCTAAAACTACATCTGAAAAAAAATGAATAAACATGTGGTTCAAGTGAATAAGTTATTTATTCTTTTCAACAAATGGAATATTAAAAAATAAGCATGAACTAAAAATCCTTGAAACTTTTGAGATACATGTGCAGTAATATTGCTGGAGTACGTGCTAAATGTGCTGTGTACATTTGCTTGATGTGTATGAGCAAATTCTCATGTTATTTAGTTAAGTATTTTGCTAGAAAATTCCTCAATGGAACAATATACCCTGCTCTTTTCTCAAGTACATGCTTTAAAAATAAATACATCATTTGGACTGTGATAACCATAAAATAAAGAACAAAGAATTTGTTTGGATACGTCAAAACTATGAACTGAAGTAAGCTGTACATATAAAGTTCGACAGATCCTTGGCATGTTAATATTTGTATATTTGCATAGCAAGCTGTTGAAATTGACTCTTTCCTGTAATGTCAATCTTCATTCCTGCAAAATTTTTAGGTACAAACTTTTACTATCAGCAATGATCAACTAAAACACACTACGTTTATAAAAAAAATGGGTCTTCTTAAAGATCAATATCTCTCAATTATTGAGTGAATTATTAATTAGTAATTGAATTATTGTCTTATGCAAATTGGAATTACATGTACATGTATTTATATCTTGAAAATCTGTACACACGACTGAATAAGAGAAATAAATCTATTCTAGCTGTTAGCAAAGTGTGGCCTCTATTTATGCAGCATTCAAGGATATTCATGATTTATTTCTTGTCGGTGTTTAAAACTGTTATATTTTTTAACACAGTAAAATACATGGGGCGTTTCTGGTCTCTGGTATTAAGGTATTCTTAAACGATTCAGCCTCGCTCAACGGAAAAATACTTTGAGTCAAGATTTCACATTTATAGTGCCTCAACTTATGACCAATATTAAAAGTGTATTCATTAAAACTGCATTTGTGACCAATATTAAAAGTGTATTCATGGATCATCAACAGCTGATCCATTTCCTGATATGTAAATATGCTTATTAATGTTAATATCATAACCCTGCTTCAACTGGTGCTGACCTATAAAATTCATGTAAATGGTGCAGCACCACAATGCATTGCTTTTTTAAATGAGACAGGACGTTTTTCTTTTAAGCACACATTGTAAGAACATCTTCAACTTGTTAAACTCTCTTCTGAAATTGCTCACTAGCCACGCATTTGCAAGGACTCAGAGACCAAGGCATGATGACCATGAATGTAAATTCAAGCAACCTGAACTAGCAAAGCCAATCTGAGTTTGCTTCAAGTATTTACTTTCTCAGTGGCTAGCTTTTGCTGCTGTTCGAGGACCAGCATCGCCAGCTGCGATTTGGAAGCAAGTCCCTCCGCCCGCCCCTCCAAACATCTCTGGTACTGTTCCTCCTTTAGGGAGGGTTGGCAGATCCGTAGATGGTAGTGCAGCTTCAGGGCTGGGTCTACAGCTCGGAAGGTATGCAGTTTCGTGCTAAGGAACATCTCAAAGAGGTCCAGATCTGACTGGATGTGGTCTGTTTCACTTCCTGGGTGTTTCTCATCCCACAGTTTCCTGGCGTTCATGTAGTCCGAGTTGTAAAAGCTGGCGTGCTCAAAGAGGTACGTGTCAAAGTGTCCGGCGGTTTTGGAAATGTCAATGCGGTTTGGGTTGGGTGAGTCGGTGTAGATGATCTTGGGGTCGTACTGAGAAAAGGGGATGGGGAAAAACACCTGCCAACCGGCGATGGTGTTCATGCGGACACGGTTGAGGAACTCAGCGACAAGCTCCATGTAGGCGTTAGTGAAAAGGAAGAGAGTGTCTGAGGCAAACTTCTTGGAGACCACATCCATGATGGCGATGGGAGAGGGTAAGCTGGTCTTCACACTTATCCAGGACAGATGTGAGCCGGGGTACTTGCGCTCCAGGTAGGAAACGTAGCCCTTATTCACACTGTAGATATCCTCAGAAGCCATTGACAGTGCCTCTGTCGGCGTATAAATAAAAATCAGCATGACGGCCGATTTGTCCCGGGTCTCTAGACAGGTTCGGGCGTAATTGTCCAAGAAGGTTCGGACGTGTTCTTGGCTGCCAGACACAACGGGTACAATGATGGTCACCTGGGTGTATTCAGTGACGTAGGGCATGAAGACTATCTCTGCTTTGTTGAGGGGTCTGAGGAGGTGGACTCGCTTCAGGACTTCTCGCTTGTCGCCGTGGAGCTTGAGCTCCATATCAAGGGTGTACTCCATCCCACGATTGGGATCGAATCGCCGGTATCCATTCAGCAGCCTGCCAAGCATGTAGATATTCCCATGGAGCTCATTCAAGCGTGCCATGGTTGTGGTGAGGATCTCGTCGATGTCCTGCTTGTTTGCGCCAATCAGGGGAGATTTGGGTTCTGAATCATCCAATCCATAAATGTGCGTCATTGAGAAGTACTCCCATGCCATGACATCAAATCGTGATGCCGGTTTGTAAGGACTTTTTAATCCCACCGGCCAGGTAACTTTGGCCTTCCCCCCTGGTGCAAACTCACTGATTTCTTCGATGTTTTGCTGGAGGTCTGAGATCTGCTTCAGCGTTTGACTCAGCGATTGCTCCGAGAAGTACTTGTGTAGCTTGTACATGGTGCGTGTGTCCATCACGTGGTAAATTGTTAAGGCCTTCTGGAAATCAACATCATTTTTCTCCTTGTCTGTCAAAACCTTGTCTTGAAAATCATAGGCGTAAAACGTTGAGCCCTACAACACAAAATAACAGAGGTCAGAATCAATTTGAAGGAACTTAAGCATGGATCTGTTTGGGGACAATAAAAATGCGATACACGGCATTTATAACTTATTGAGTGTTGTCAGCTGAGATTTTAATATGCAAGATAACATGCTTGGCTAAACCGTGAACCTAGAAAATCAATGAAATAGTGCCCTGTTTGGAAATGGAACTGATTTTGAATTGAATGAACTTCATCACCTCATAATTGGTGGAACACCGTGTGTTGGTGTGGTCCTGAATGCATCGTCCAAACTCAAGATCAGGGACGTTATTCCAGGATTTCCGCATGCAGTCCTCCCAATATGGTCCAACCTTTTCAAGTAGATTCCTAGACAGCATGTACCCTGAAACATTCAACAACCGATAAATGGTAGCATAAATAACAGATTCTCTCGGGGTCCATCTCAACAAGAATTTCAAAATTTCAATACAAATGTATGTTCTCAATTCATGCTTCATGATAAATTGTCAGAAAGAGTTCCATATCCCACCGTTTATCTTCCTTAAAATGACTTTAAAACTACCAAAAGAGTAAATCTGATGATGAAATACTATTTTGGAGGGAAATATTTCAAGTTTTATTTAAAAACACTGATTACTTTTGCTTCTTGCTGTTACATGTACACTTTGTGTATACAAGGTCTAAGGTGGTGGCCAGATATGGAGGTCCGTGCAAATGACCTTTTACCCACAGCAAAGCACTTCACCACAATAGCTGGACTAGCCCCCATCCCTATCACATAGTGACCGGTAGCTGGCTGCGGCATAATGTGAGTGATTACATGTAGTCCTGTTGATTTGGATGCCGAATATTTAAATTTTTGTCAGACCAATTACGCTGCAGCAAGAAGCGAATAAAACACAGGTACCTATTCTTGGTACGCATCTATCGATCACAGTAAGGGAACACATTTTTCAATGATTTTCATCGATAAATATTTTACCGCAACTTATTTCAAATCAGTGGTTACTGTGTTAAATTTTAGATAAATGAACAGTGAATGGTGAAGTTTTTTTGATAATGAAGAAGAAAAAGCAAAATATTCTATCAGCTCTTGCTTGATTTGTGCATTGAGTTGGCATCATTTCCTCATTTACACTCGGCAGGATTCTACCCAATTCATTACTCGCTACCGGTCCCTACGCTCCGAGGACGTCTGTAAGATGTCTGAAGACTACATACAGGACAGGAACCAGTTTACACAATAGCCTCCACATTGAGTCCTATCCTAATCCCCCCTTAACTAAGAGCTACCAAGCTCCGCCCCTCCATTATCCTGTCCAGTTTTCAGGACGAGTTCCATACACATGTATGTAGACATTAGGCCGTACT
This sequence comes from Acanthaster planci, assembly GCF_054643075.1. Lineage (NCBI taxonomy): Eukaryota > Metazoa > Echinodermata > Asteroidea > Valvatida > Acanthasteridae > Acanthaster > Acanthaster planci. The sequence continues at coordinate 12,595,820 of NC_141793.1, forward strand.
AATTTTTCTCGACAGTGGTGTATCGATCATCCGAAAGTGATAACATATCCCAAAGAGTCAAATCTGCAAGGAAAATATTGAATTGGAGTCAACTCAGTCCCAGGTCAACTCGGTCTATGTGATTAAAAAAATGAACATGGTAAATTGTGTGGTAGATCTTGAGCAGGGACTGGACCGTGATGCTGTGAACACTGCAATTAATGTTGTCCGGTAAACATGTTGCCGAGAGCTTGGTGCCAGCAGGGAAAACATAAATAATGCCATGTTAATCCGAGTTGACTTGAAACGGAGTTGACTTGAGACCACATTGACTCGGGCGGAGTTGGTTTCAGACCAAGTTGACCTGCACCCAAAGTATCGAAGCAATCACACAGAAAGTAGTAAGAATTTTTCAGAGCTGTCCATGTACACATCCATGTATGGAACCCTTTCCCAGTTTCCTTCTAACGGACCTGCATCCCTGCTACAAAATGTGACATCCATCTCCGCTTCATGAATCGGAACTCCCATGTACAAGTCTCTTCCGACACTCATGTGGGCCAAGAACTCTGAGAAGACCTCGCCATAGATGTACGTATCATCTTGGATGACTAAGAACCAGTCGTAGTCGCTGCCATGGTGCTCGTAGATATATTTCCAAATTTGGAACATCCTAACGTTGACCTGTTCTCCCGGGAATGCAATAACTGTTATACCATTTGGTGATTGCTCTGTGTTAATCTTGGTGAAAAACACTAACTTATTCACAAAATGGCTGAGTGTCTTATTGATTCCGACCGTTGTCGACTCCAAATCTATCTCCTCTCGTGAGACCATCACACCCACAAACAACTTCTCTTTGATCTGGAGCTCAGACGAGATGTATCGCATTCGAATAAGTCGCTGCCGATCAATGTCTTTTTTCACAATTGGCTTATTCGCTGTCATCAGCACCGGTTCAAAATCTTCATCATTCAACTGGTTGCCGTTCTCGTCAGTTCCGTAATCTATCATGTCGACTGCACTCGTTTTTCTCTTTGTCCCCACATGTACGTAACTGTCAAGGCCACAGCCAGTTTCTAGAGGTATACAGAGAAAGCTCAGGACAGCTCCAGCAACAATTCCACATGCTATGTAGATCACGGTGCGTGATCGGCTCATTGGTCGGTTTCTTGCCATGATTTGAGTGAACTTTGCCGGTATTTAAATTCCTGTACTAGATCAAGCAAGGGATAGATCATTATCTGATTATGATGCAAAGCAATGAGTTATGACTGTAAGCACTTGTTCTTCGTAGCTCTCCATTTCCGTTTACACATGAGTAGTAAAAAGTGGCATTTCGTAAATGCCTATTTCTTGAAATCAATCAAGCGTCTTCCTTCCGTCTGTGTGCCTAGCGCCTCAGCTCAGCTCTAGGTAGCTAGCTGCATGTACAAAATCATAGATGGCGCATATCAACCTTATCCCCAGATCCTACAACTTTAATGCACAACGTAAGGAAAGTTTGTGAGTTGAGGTCGGTTGACATGAGAACGTGGTTGAGCCATGCGCGTTTTGTCTAGACAGAAATACCCCCTAACTATGCAAATTTATCCAAATATCTAAATTGTTGACAAAGCGTTCACTTGCTGTTTAAAAAGAAACTACTTTATCAATGCATTTACTTTCTTAGTTTTTCATCTTTAATTAACTGCTTAAAAGAAAATGTACGCGTTGACATATCATCCTTCCTCAAAATAATAATCTCACTGACTACTTTTTCAATCCCATAATGCATTTCCCTTACAACATGGCGACTACGGAGGTGAGAAAGAAAATCGCAATTTCTTTTTAGCTATTGATCCATTCCTTTTTTAAGAGAGAAAATAAGGTAACTGGGGTTTATCAAATTTCCTCCCGTCGTTTGATGCAGGTAATAATTGCTAGATTCGTACTGGTTGATATTTTTCCCTTTGACATGAAAAATTTTCCTATTCATGCCAATCATCATTCATGCCATTGGCATTGCTTTACGCGCCGCACGTTTGTTTTTGCTTTGTCATCTTTTCCTAATCTTACCTCTATGGTCGTACATCATATCATAACGTGATATATTTATTTATATTTTGTGTATTTTATTCCCCTGTCATGCCAGCAAGGCATTTTTTGCTGGGCCTAGAGCTCTTATAATTATTTTGCATTAATAATTTTTCTTTTGTTTTATGAGTGATCATGGTGATCAGTATTTTGTTTTATTTGGAGTTGTTGGCTGGACTTTTTTTTGGTTTAGCTTTTTGTCTTCTTATCAAATAAACATATTGCGTCATTAATCATGTAGAATTAACAGGCATTTTAGAAAGCACCTAAGAATTTAACTTATAACGATGGAATGAGAAATAAGTTTTCCTCAATTCCATATACATTTTCATGTTTTCAATGAACTCAATGAAGTGACGTTTCTACTGCTCAAAAAAAGAACATGTCTCACATTTTTCAAGCACAAAGTGACCTTTCTCTGTTTTAATTGCAGATGGAAGTTGACAATGGTGCCAAAGGGGATGGACCAAAGGGAGAAGGAATCCGGAAGTACTACATGACAAAGATTGATGAATTGCAGATGGTGGTCACAGAGAAAAGCCAGAACCTGAGGAGATTAGAGGCACAGCGTAATGAACTCAATGCTAAGGGTGAGAAAGGAAAGAACTCCATACATAAACAGATGCCACTGACTTGTCCCTGCAGTGACCTATTAGTGATCTTAAAGCAATAAAATATCCTCAAAGGTCAAAGTTTAGTAATGAAAATATTGAGATATTCCCATAGAAAACACTGAGAAATTTTCAGACTAGTCTGATAGAGTTTTTGCGCAGGGTGTCAGCTAGCATCCATATGTGGCATTTTGTCCTTGAATAGGCTTGAGAAGCCTGTGAAGGAAGGTGTCATGATTTAATAGCGTGTAATAATTATCTCTTTTTCATGTTTTATGTTTGGTTTTGATGATGGAATACCCCAGCAGAAGCTAAAAGCTTTGCCAACAGCTCTAAATAAAATGCCACTTTAAAAAATAAATAAGTAAACAAACAGCCCAACAACCCAACAAAGCAAACAGCCCAACACACCAACAAACAAACAAACAAAAAGCCTGTCTATAAATGTAACATTAAATGGTTTGATTCATATGTTACTGATTTTTATAATACTTGCTTTCACAGTGCGCATGTTGCGTGAGGAACTACAACTTCTCCAGGAACAAGGGTCTCATGTTGGAGAAGTAGTTAAAGCCATGGACAAGAAGAAAGTCCTTGTCAAGGTTAGTCTCCGGATCAGATGTTTATCCAGGCATAGTTCGGATTTCAGTGTGATGGCAAGTTCGAAATTTGACTTTTTTTTTCAAATTTTGTGCTTTATTTTTGACCAGGTACACCCAGAGGGGAAGTTTGTGGTGGACATTGATAAAGCCATCGACATCAATGATGTACAGCCAAACTGCAGGGTAGCACTGCGCAATGACAGCCACACTCTCCATAAAATACTGCCAAACAAGGTTTGCAATCACCAAGCATTTCTCAGAGATAAACTTAATTATGACTTCCAGTACATTTAAATTGATGCTAACGACCTGCTTTTGAATTGAGTCCTCCGTCTTTTTGCAAAGTGAGATCAGTTAACATTTTTTTTCCGGTTTCCTGAGCTCACAAATGGATCAGCTACCTGAGTTTAAAAAAAATCTCAGTGCCGTACTTAAAAAGTGATTTCCACGGTTGGTTCCCTCACCCAACAGGTGGATCCCCTGGTCAGTCTGATGATGGTGGAGAAGGTACCAGACTCTACCTACGAGATGGTCGGAGGTCTGGACAAACAGATCAAGGAGATCAAAGAAGTCATTGAACTTCCAGTCAAGCATCCCGAATTGTTTGATGCTCTTGGCATTGCCCAACCAAAGGCGAGTGGCTTCTGATTCCTTCTGATTGAGCCAGAGTTCATGAATGAATTGCAGGTTTCCTTGACTGATAACAGTGAACGATTTTTATTCTCCACAAAGTGAGCTTCTTTTTTGTTATGTTTCTGCAGGGAGTGTTGCTCTATGGACCCCCTGGCACAGGTAAAACTTTACTAGCCAGAGCAGTTGCCCATCACACTGAGTGTACGTTCATTCGGGTGTCAGGCTCTGAGCTGGTACAGAAATTCATCGGCGAGGGATCCCGCATGGTCAGGGAACTCTTCGTCATGGCTAGGTATTGCCAGAAATACTCGTTCCTCATCTAATTATGTTTGCATCACCTAAAGGTTGTAAAGAACGTTTGAGAGTTGGGAAAGATTCTAGCTAACAGAGGCTTTCAATATTTGATATTAATGTGACATTATGGTAACCAAGGAAATGTTTGTTTTCTTTATGAAAGAGAGCACGCGCCATCCATCATTTTCATGGACGAGATTGACTCCATCGGGTCAACGCGTATTGAGGGAAGCTCAGGGGGTGACAGCGAGGTCCAGCGCACCATGCTGGAACTGCTAAACCAGCTGGATGGATTTGAAGCAACCAAGAACATCAAGGTGGGCACCAGAATCCTCTCGCTGGGTACCGGTTGATGGATGCTGTGTACTTTGTATATATTTACTGTGCTTTGTAGTGGGGTACCTATTCTTTATAATGGGTACAAAGCTATGGTTACTAGGTACCATGTAGTACACGAAGCTGAAATTGCTTAACCCACTAGACTGGTTCAAGGGTACAAAAATCTTGAGGTGAGAATGCTGGATTCAGTTAGTTTCTTTTGTGCAGAAAGGAGCTCCATGTAAGTATTAAAAGGATATTAAGCACTCAATTGTTGGTAAAATTTTCCGGCTGTTCATATAACCTCATGAACTGTGTTGACATTTGGTATTTTCATCATGTTTCTGAAATATTTAAAAGCTGTAAATCCTAGATAAATGTGAAGTTTGTTTTTCTGATATCTGACAGTTTCATTTATATTCATTTGTATGATCCAGGTGATCATGGCAACTAATCGTATTGATATTCTGGACTCCGCCCTGCTCCGCCCTGGCCGCATCGACCGCAAGATAGAGTTCCCACCCCCCAATGAGGAGGCCCGACTGGACATCCTCAAAATCCACTCCCGGAAGATGAACCTGACGCGGGGCATCAACCTTAGGAAGATCGCCGAGCTCATGCCCGGTGCCTCGGGAGCCGAAGTCAAGGTGGGTGGGGTTAGCTTACGCCCACCAAGACGGGCGGATGGGAAGAAGGCAAGGGAGAGACCCTCGTCATTTCTTCCATGCTGTCTCATGTAAAGCAGTACAGCGTACCTGGATAACTTGGTGTCTTGAACTTACCTCCCCTTAGTAATTGACAGTGTTTGTGGTTAATCTGCAGCCTTCATATCTTTTCTATTGTTATTACTAACTAGGGGGTGTGCACAGAAGCCGGCATGTACGCACTGAGAGAGAGAAGAGTACATGTGACACAAGAAGACTTTGAAATGGCAGTGGCCAAGGTAATATCCCCAGTTCTTGATACGAATCGTCTTTGTCCTTGTCTCTTTTACTGCTAATTTGAGAGGGAAGGAGGGGCATGTCGGGTTGACGGGGGGAGGGGTAGGGATGGGGAACAACGTTAGGGATAGAATAGAAGAAAGCCAGTTTTCATTGTCACCGATATGTTAACAGAAATATTAAAAATGCCATTTCGTCTTTGTTTTTTTTTCCGTTCTCAGGTGATGCAGAAAGACTCGGAGAAGAACATGTCCATCAAGAAGTTCTGGAAATAAAATGCCTGAAAAAAAAATCTGCTCTTCGGAATCAAATGCCCTGGCACAAATGGCTCCGTTGTTAGGGTTATTATAAGTTAAGATTGAAAAGAAAAATAAACAAATTTGACTAGGAAATCCTTGAAGTGAGATTTTCCCCCAGGTTAGATTTTTTAAAAATCAGTGCTATTCACCTCTTTTCCCACAAAGTGAAAAAAGCTCTTTATGAAACATTTTCTGATGGATTTTAGAATAGTATCTGCTCCGAGCGGAACAAAAGAGGGCGTGGGTTGTTTTTTTTTTTTGGTACTCGCCACAGAGGCACGCCATGAGCCCTCAAGTATATGGGTGTACTTCAGCTTTGGGCGCATAGCTTCTTCCAAAAAAAAAAATGAAATCGGCAAGTACTGTTTGTTTATTGATTCCTGTGAAAGTTTGCTTAGTGCTGACTTTTTGTAATTGGAAATTTCGTCTGTATCTCAATAAAGTGACGACCTGCAACTATCGAACAGTTTTGTGTCATATTAGAAACTTCTGTCCATGCCGCATTCATTTAGGATAAAATATCGGTATATGTCTAGTCACTTGTGTCACTCAAAGGTACGATTTTAGCAGCAGGAAACAAGACTGTCGTCCACTTCTTGTACTAATGATATTTTCCCAGGCTTTGAAACGAGTCAACATGAGAAAGGAAGGGTGAAAGTGTACCCTCAAAATGACATTTCACAAACTTCAGAGTTTGGCAAAAGTTAATACATTGTGTTCGCTTCTGTTAAATTGCTAAGAGTTACTTTTGACTTGTCTGAAGTTGTCATAAAATAAATGTATAATCTTTAATGCCGTAAATTTGGCGTGTGCCTGTCATAAAGTGTTCCTAAATAAACCCTTTAACACATAACGCTTCAGTTATGTTCTTTCCTCTGAGTTGTCTTATTACGTTTTTTTTTATCAAAGGTTAAGGGTTCGAACTTTTTTGTGAGGATTCTTCCTTCTCAGAAAGGTGTGTACATGTGCACGCTCACAAAATTGGTTGACGTGCTGTCGTTGACTGATTGTTTCAGCTCAGTTTTAAAGCTTTTCATGGTGAAGGTGGCAAACTAGGTAAAGGGTTTGCGGTAGCACCATGCAAGGATATTGTTTCAACATAGGTCTGTGGTTTCAGTGAGGATGACATACTGCGGCCGGATAAAATGTATTTCTGACATTTAACAGGAAATTCAAAACTACGATGCTCGTGTTTTACCTGATACTCTACTCCCTTTCCACGTATAAAAATGATTTGGTCCAAGAGCTCTTTACTTGGTCCTGGTATGAAAGAGTGATTTATTTCCGACCAAGGTTTTTCTGTACATAAATGTCGTTGGAGGAAGTAGGAGTCAGCCGTGCACTTTGCGGACCGAATCAACAAGACATTTTCGTTTCGAGTGTTCGGGATCGTCCTCCGAGTTGTTAGTGAGGCACGTACACCGCGTGCCACACGATAACCGAAGTGACCCTTTCTTACCCTTGAGGGCAATTTCTGGACCGGTTCCTTGGAAATATGACACTCAAAATAAGCACAGTCTTTTTGCGGCGCTCCCTAGTGTTAAACGTAGAACAAGCTTAGGTGAATTGTGTGACCACTGAGGAAGGAAAACTGCTATCTCCACGTCTGTACGACCAGCAGTTGGACTAAGAGCATCTATGAAGAAAATTCTACAGCTAACTAAAGAGTTTTTCGTCAGAATTTGTAGATCTGTTCGTCGCTGTTTGCCACTCTTGTACAGGTGAGGAATGTCCTCTTAACTTTTGACGTTTTGGTCTGGGCTAGGATGTCTGAAGGCCTAACAAAATGAATTCTCTTCGGTCATGTGTCCACACGTCCATGCTACGCTATACCAAAAGTATGGCTAAACATGTTTACATCTTACTGACTTCTGCACGATACTGGTCCATGAAATTGAAAGATAGCATGTGGTTTCATGGTTGGTTGGTGTCTTTCCTATCTTGTGTCGTCGGATTACACTGGATTAAAGTAATGTGGATTAAAAACCACAGGGAGCCACGTGAGTCATGTTACAAAACTGCAACAAAGAGCAGCTTTGTACTTTTGTGGCTGAAGATTTACAGCGTCTTGAGCAGGCGACATACCCAGACAGAAGTAGCCAGCTCTCGTCGGCGAGTGCATACAAAAATTGAACACAAGTTCTTGCGGGTCCATTTCTGTTACTCCCGCGGCATACATCTTGTGACAGAATCAGTGTATGTGGTGCAGCCTAAGGAGAAGGAATGGGTCACATATGGTGACCATTCCTTGCGTTCTTCACTTCAGTCTTCCAACAAGAGAGGTACTTTCACAACAGGTGGCGGACTTGTTTAGACGGACGCTTCATAGCGGATGAGCTTGTTGAACCGAACTAGGTGAATAGGGGACTTTTTTCACTGTTGAGCTATTCCGTCCTCCTTACTTTCGCGTCAAAAGATGGTGTTGTGTTTGAAACAGTTGCCCGACAATGGTCATAACAAAACATTGAAGCAGCTGGGTTTTTTTGTTCATTTCTTTGATGTAATTACCAATAACTATCTTACTAGACTCGAACTTCCCGTTTCTTTTACAGATAATATTCTTCCTTAGCAACCGCGATGTCGTCGCTTTTCTGGCCACTCGTGGTCCTCTCTCAGCTCTGTGGAATTACCATGCTGGTTACCATGGTTATATGGTTACAACACCACGTGGGAGGGTTTGTGTGGGGTGCTGCCGGTGGATATCATCCATTACTGCTGACTTTATCCCTGGTTTTCCTCTTTGGTGAAGGTATGAGTTTTTCTATGTTCACGCTAGATGGATTTGTTATGATTGTTATTCATTTAGAAATTGGCAAGAATTGTGACCTGTTACACAAGAGAAAGCGGTGTTAATTTTAAGAAAGTACAGTGATTGGTCATTCATTTGCTTGTTTGCTTTGATTGTCTGTTTGTCTTGCACATGAATTTGAATTTAATGACGAAACATTAGATCTTAGTAAAGGCGCCAATTACAATTTGCTTGGAGCCAATCGACACTCCCCTCTGTCACTCCTTCTTGACAAACAGCGACAGTTTATCAGCAGTGACCTTGATGATTTCTATTTGGCGCCCATTTTGTCATTATCTTGCAGCTCTTCTATCATTCCGTGTTTTCAGTCGTTGTGGCCTGCCGTACCTCGCCCAAAAGGCCATGCATGCTACCGTCCACACAGCCATCATTATCCTGTTCATCGCCGGCCTCCGCGCCGCAACCGTTGCCAAAGATGCCCAAGAAAATCCAAGTGCTGTTCACAACTACTCCCTCCACAGTTGGCTCGGCAACTTCACAGTGGTTCTGTTTTGTTTGCAGGTGAGTGCAACTTAACCACAAACATATATGTACATGTACTTGCTGGCTTCTAAAACTAATTTACCCAAGACACACATCTAAATGTTTTCACAACAGTTTGTTACGTGGATTTTTGCTCCCAGTTTGTTGCAGGGTGTGCTTACTACGGTGCCGAGCGATTCCTGAGACAGGACCACCCCTTGAAGACGCACTACCCCAAGATCCACGTTTTCTTTGGCATGTTCATGTTTTCACTCTCCTTAGCGTCCTGTTTGACGGGATTAAGCGAGCTTTCCATTTATGAGATGTGAGTTTTATTTGTTATGTAATTTTTAAACGTTACGATGTCCTGAAGAGTCGAGCATCATTTCAGCTAGTCTTTTGTCACATCTTTGTAGTTACTGATTCTTCTCAAAGGTTCCCTAAAACCATCGATGGAACTGCATTAAACGGTCGATGCTCGAACTTCCTTTGACTGACCATCTCTAAGATTTCACAGCACTCGTTTGAACCCAAGCTCGACTTTCAAATCCATTTCTCTTCTCAGAGCTGAGTACGCGCAGGGAGTCGCATCGGGGAGTGTAGGCAACGTCTACGGTCTCTCTATGGTTCTATTTGGCGGCACGATCGCCTTCATCGTCATGAGACCAGAGTTCAAGAATGACATGACGCAAAACGTCGAATCGCCTCAGCAATGCCGTTCAGACTATCAAGACGTCACACCCAGTGTGCATGTCATCGTCAATGATGACGCCACGGAAGATGGAGACAGATCAAGGATGCAAAGCGAGGATTCTGCTTGAAACAGTTGTCTGTCTTTTTGTACACTACTTTTGTAAAATAATGCTTTATTCAATGTCAGTGTAGATTAATCGAAATAGCCTGTAGGCTATACGGTTTTACTTGGCACAAATGTTTTCGCACAATGACAACAATATGACGATCGTTCTTTCCGGCACATGCACAAATGCTATAATAAAAATAAGAGACCCTTATAACTTGCAGCAGATTGCCTAAGGGAATAAATATGTGTTTGGCCGGTCGTAAGGCGCTTTTCCTAAGTACGTTTTTGGGTGAGTTGTGTACACGATGCATTTCACTTTCACGGACACAAAAATCGACTCCATTAGCGTTAGCACGTGCGCGTTACGTTTGGCCGTCAAAATCGCCCCATGAGCGATTTTGACGGATAACCAAAGTTTGGCGCAAGTGTTGACGCGCATATGGAAAGGTGGCTTTAAACGTGCGTTAAAGACCGGTGTGGCGGTTTCAGCTGTCTCGCGGTCTCAGCGGTCCCCCTTACCAAATATGGTAAAATACGTCATGCCATCTCTGCGCACAACAACGGGAAAGTCGTCCGTTTAATGTCCGGCTATTCTGGGAGACCACTGAGACCGGGAGACAGCTGAGACCGCCACACCGGCATAGGAGAATAGACGCGACTAATGCCCGAGTCGTAGGCGAGGGCATCATCAGCGTTCGCTCTCCTAAGCAAGGTCTTAAACGTTAGTTTAAGACCAGCTAAGCACATATATATTCCCATTCATAAATACCCTTTTATTCAAAGAGTCAACAGAAGTCAACGTGATGGATTTCCAACGATTTTTTTCGAAAATTTTACTTTCATTTTCCCTTACACCCCCGGCCATTTAATGGTAGACATGTATTCCTATCCTGTTGAAAGCTGTCCAAGCCAATCGCACACTCGTTTATTTAATCGCTGGTCGACGTCAGCTGATGGAATTCAAACACGTACACTAAGGAGGGGCTAGGGAACCATGGTTACAGTTTCGTGGACGGGGAACTGAAAGGCGAGATTAAAAACTCAGAACAGTTGTTCATTGCGTTCCTAAGCCAATCAGCACTAGGCTACGAAGAGACAAGATTTCATGAACCAATAAGAAAGATGGTATCATACTCGTTAACAACTTTGGCCATCCAATCAAAACGCCTCAAACAGCCACACATCTAGAGTTGCCCTACACGTTGTACACATATCATATATGTACATGTACATATAGGCCTACTGTATAATATATCCGGAGAGTAAATGCATACTCCTCGCTGAAAAATGAATGTTTTCCTTTAAAGGTTAAGGTCACCCACTTGAATTGTGAATCACAGAAGTTACTAAACCCAGGTTGTATTTGGGCGTAATAAACAACGCTTTCCGAAGTTCGTGTGAAATGCAGACCTTCTCCGAGAGTTGAACGAGCAGTAAAAGTAAGTTGGCTTAATTTATTGCAACGTCGCTTTTTTGCTTTCATTTGACATGCTTATCAGGTTGTTGGTCGTCATGGTTGTAGTGCTGCGGTAACTGCGAGTTTATCCATTATGTACCTAGGATACAAATATATGCTCCATCTAACCTCCAAGATCTATTGATTTGATCAGCGGGCTCCAAGGGCAATTACTTACTGTAGTTTTCTCTTCAGGGTCATGCATGGCCCAGTTGTGAGGGGTGATCGGTGATAGCTGCATATTCAGGAATGATCACAGATCGAACATTCTGCCAGCATCAAACCTAGAGTGTTTTGCTACTGGTAGGATAAGGGAATAAAACAGTAACCAACCGCCACCAACGCCGCAAAAAATAACACAAAAACAAAACTTGACTTCATAAAAGGTGAAGGGATGGTCCATGAAAATTTGTTCACAAGCTTTTATTGAACTCCATGTAAAGGTTTGGCTCTGTCAAACAACATGAACATTTTTACCCTCCATCTAAAATGGAGCTAAAGGTCCCAAAACAAAACTGCCCTCAATAATGTCGTGTACAGATTGTAAATGAACTAGGTAAAGCGCTAGTGTTCAACATCCACTGAATGCATAATTACTGGCTCCAAAAATAATTTACTAATACATGTACGGTACATGTAATAAGACATTTTGTTCAGTTTGTAATGCATGTTTATACATGTATGCACAGTACACATGTAAACAGCATTTTGTTTGGGGTTGATTTGCTCAGTTCAAGCGTGTTGTTGTTTTTTAAATGATGTACGACTTGTGTGTTTATGGACAAGCATATAAGCAAAGCTTTGTTTGATAAATTAACAGTGAGAACATGTAGCCCTGTGGTAAGGACCTTCTGATTATGGTGTCCTGAGTTTGAATCAACCTGGTGGCTACTTGTGATCTTGGGAGAGCCATTTCACCCCTACTTGCCTTAATGGCTGAATTAGCTGCACTGAGCTCTCTACTCCCCGGGAGTAAACATGCAGGCCCGTTCGTTCTTTGCACGCTGCCGTCATGAGGCATGCAACAGGCTCGATCTGGCAGTTTTACGCAATCAATAAAGCCGGTTCGGTGATTCCCATGTATGTTGCTTATAATGTTGTGCGTGCTGCATTAGTTCTTATATCATGCGACTGGACAAAGCGATTCTAACACGATTTTACAGTTTGAGGCTCTGCATGCCTCTGGCAGCAGCGTGCAAAGAGCAAATACAGACGGAGCTGGGATGGTTTATAGATATTTGTGTTCACCTGATGAACATGGGTAATGACTGAGAGGTACAAGTAGACGTAGATGAATTTTTGCAGCACCTTGAGTACCAGTACTGGTAAGTATATATGCATTATTTACAAAATAACAGCTCTAAATAAGTTTGATCTTTTTGGGGCTGGAAGCTGAAATCACAGTCTATTTAATCAAATTAAATGCATCAAGCTTGTTACACATTTTATGGCCACAGAGAAAACAAAAAAGATTACAAGAACATATGGTTCTTCACGATTTCCCCCAAAGATAAACACACACAGTTAAGTCATTTTGCTCTTGGTGTTCATCTACCAACCCTCCAGTGGCGTATCGGGGAGGGGGGCAATTTTTCTCTCACTAGAACAATACTTTGTGGGTGAGTAGGAAAGAAACTACAGGACATTTATTTCATATTGCCCCCCTGAGAAAATAACATGAAATAAAAGGATGTCGGGACCGTGAGTAAGGCTTTTGATTTTTTTCCCTCCCCAAAATCACGTTGAATAAGGCCAAAGCTGAATTCGCTTTTGAACCCCCCCCCCACTGCTGAACCAAAAGCTTGATTCACCACTGCAACCTCCCCACATGTGAGAAAAGAAAATTAAGCAGAAACCACAACTATACAACTTCAGCAAGAAAACGTCATCCTCTCTAGGACACCTGTCTACATCAAAGTTTACAAAAGCTAAGTTCAGCAACTAGTACTTTCAAGCATAATACTGTACATCTCTGCATTAATTCATTGCAGTACTGTAAAAAAAGTACTTGAGTTAATAGAGAAGTGAGCTGGAGCTGGAAAATACAATAAGTTAATAATGAAAATCATACACATTTTCCATGCTATAGTAAATAGTAAATACAATCGGCAATATGACAAATGCGCTATACACCTACATAATACATGTACATGCTTTTTTTTTTACAATTGAAAAGTAAGATAAAGCAGATTTGAAGGCATTGGAAGTACCGGTAACAACTATGGAACAAGTCCTGCTTGCTAAATTCAAAATGGAGAAGAAAAATTGTGTTCAGTTACAAAAATCTGACATCTTATAAAGTCCTCAGCAATCACCCATAAGCAATGTGACTAAATTACAAAAAATGTTGACAACTGATTTCAAAGCGCTGTGACAATCGTCTTCCAATCATTATTATTGTCCTGCATTGAAAGGTCATCACATTGACACCCATATCATCCATTCTCTTTGGTCTGCCTAGGACAAGAAAAATTATCCATCCTCAAAACTGCCACCAAACACAAATCCTTAACTTTAACAAATCACTGACTCACTTCTGTCTCCAAGATAACAAACAGGAACTGATAGTTTTAAATGCCTGCTTAAAAAAAGTGACTGTTACACTTAAAATATTTGCATAATTTCAAAAGTACTTAGTCAACATTTAGTAAATGTATAAAGTTCAATCAGTTTACACATTCTTTCCATTAAATGTAAATAAAAAGTATAAACAAGTTATTAGTTATTCATTGCAAACGTGTAAAATTTGACCATAACTTTCTGACCACATCACTTTCAAATGCAAATTTTGTTGATCTTTGATTGAAACCTAGAAATGACTTAAGAAGGTTCCAAATAGTTTTCCACTAAATATGTCTAATCCCACTAAACTTATTAAAGTTACCAGCTGTGTAGGCTCAATTTCCCTACCTTCCTCATCCTAACAATCTAATCCTGGCCTGATTTTTAGGAACTTTCCAGGAGTGTCTTTTTAAGGTTTATTTATTATTTTTTTGTTGTTATTCCACAGATTTTCAGAATAACGGGAACCCTAACACACCACTAGATACCAAGGCACAATTCACAAACATATGCCTACATGGAAGAAAACATCCTAAAAAAATCTGCATATCATTTATCTATATACAATGCTTAAAATGGGTTGAGCATTTCAAATTCCAGCAAAGACAATAGATATCCCCACTGTCTTGAAATTCTGTACTTCAAGGCTCACCTTTTGTGAGAAACGTCTGGCTTAATATGGTTGCTGGGATGAACCGGAAGGATTCTGATTTCATCGTGGAGACTACACCAAAATTATGTAATCTCATTACAGGCCCCAAGACACTAAAACATGAGCAGAGTCTATTTTCTTTCCACCATGAGGCATGAATATTGCTAGCACGGCAGAGCAGGTATCAACTGTCACACAGTATCTGTCATATTGGCCGAGAACTTGTTTTAATTTTACTATTTTTCTGCCCACCAACGTGTATATTCGAACTCTCCGCTGAATGCAGTCTGAGAACAACCAAAACACAAACAAAACCAATTTGTTTGGGTTGTATTTGAAGCTACCACTTCCTGCGTACTAGTGCAGACACTTTATCCACTCAACTGCCGTGTTTGCTGAGATGGGTCAGAATTGTCAGTCAGGAGTGATATTAATTTGGCTTTGTCTCATGTTAATTTTTGTTTGTTTTAGATCAAATTTTTTATGCTTAGTAATTTTTGGCAATCAGCAACTTTGAGAAATCGGACCCAAACAGACAAAAACAAAAATCATGTTACTATGTGTGTCTGTTTTATAGGGCCATCATACTAAACTGAAATGGCTCTTGTGATTTTTTTAGTAGGCTAGCTGCACTTGTATCAACCTTAAACATTTTAAACATCTTTAAAAAGCGACTTTGATGACACTAACTTGCGCTTCCTCACACACTTAAGCATAAACAAACAAAATATACAAGGCAGTTATTTACAGAGTTTAGTTCAAAAAGCTGTCTTAAAAGCACCAGAAAAAAATAAAACAAGATCGAAGAGAACTAAAAAAATAACCGATTCAAGTGTCTCAAGGGTATATTAAACCCTAATGGTTGAAATCATCTGTAATAACTGACAATTCAAAATGAGAAAAATAATTCCGGGAACCTTTTCTCTAGAAACCTTTTAGAAAACCCTGTTTTAAAATGCAAGAAAGTGAGCCCCAACAACCACCAAAATTTTCACATTATAGAAAGCGTTTAAACGAAGTTACAGAGTTGTACGATTGAAAATATTTTTAAGTGTACTGAAGAGGTACAATAATAAGAAAAAATCTCAACATGTTCCTTGGGTTTCATTCATTTTGGATTGTCTCTATGAACCACATGGGGTCAACACTTGCTCCACTGATGTTGGCACTACACACACGTTAAAACCTAGGCATTGTGGGGACCCAAAACCTGGGGGCAAATTTCTATTCCCACAACTTGGTCTTGACTTTCCTAGCAAAAGAAATTACAGCTGTGGTAAATCTATGTACTTTTTTTTTTGTTTTGTTTTGACTTGAAGGGACTGTTGACTTACTGATTGCACAGTAGAAATTTAAAAAATTATGCCAAAATGTTGACTTAAATTAGAATCTAATAGACCATATTCGCGGCGTCCTCAATATCAGTCGTATTCCTGAACATACAGCATAAATTTGACACCCGTAATGGGATGGTACCAGGTGATTTTGGGGGTCAGAATTAAATTGTAGAATATAGTCTGGTTCTTTGAATTTAACGTTTTCAAATAAATACACTTCATTGGGAAAATGAAATTGGGGACGCTACGAATATGGTCAATTCACTGACAGCAATGGTTCTTTTCTCCTCTGAAACAAATTATCCGTAAAACCAATAAAATGCAAATTGAATCAGTCAATGAAGAGGAAGATGTAAAGTGTGGAGTTTTATAGCATCATAGTTTGGGTGCTCAGATATGAAGTTTGAGACATTGTAATTTGAAATAACAACCAGACTTCAATCTACTTGGTATTAAACCTTATCAGATCTCATGAATTGGGGAATATTACTGGAATTTCAGAAAAGACACTGCTAGGTGCTAGTTATTCTTCCAAGCTCAATTTTGATTGATAAGAACAGGTATAATTTGATAGCCTTTTTCCCATTTATACACCCAACAGTAATAATTATGACTGCCAACACCCAACAGTAATAATTATGATTGCCAACACCCAACAGCATCACAGACATATTCTGTACAAACCCACAGGATACAAGACAGTTGATCAAATACTCACACAGTGCGTACAATTCCATCTGCTGATATAAACAGAGAGCTGCAAGAAAGTCGTTCTACAGTCTCAAGTCAGGTGACAAGCAATGAAATAAAGTAGAGCAGCAAAAGACAAACATGTATGTTGTTTGCACCCATGACCTAACGTGAGACCGGATTTGTGACAGAATTCCTGAAATCCTAACACAGAGACACACTATCAAATTCACACATCTTATACACGCAGATGCTCAAATATGTGTGGTGAAGCCTCTTAAGCTTTTCTCCAAGATAGGAATTTGTTCAGGGGGACGGTCGAAGAAAGTCAACTTCTCGCTTGATATTTCAGGAAGAAGCTTGTTTAATTTTTGGCATAGAAGTCACAGCGTAGAGATTCAAAGTAGAGACCATCTTCTGTAGTTATTTGCCGTATGTTGGATTTTTGAATACTGATGTTGACGGCTTGTAAATTGGGTTCTCTCCCTGATAGCAAAAATGAAAATAGAAATAAAACATTAAAGTTTGAGACACAAACTTGCACACACTAGTAAACTACAACGTCCTCTTATTGCTACTGGACACTTGGTCATTAAGTCCACTCTGTGGTATAACCTTTGAGCAGGACCAAGAGAGGGTGCTCTTTTTCTAGCTACAGAAGCCCCTTTGGTAGGAACTGACTTTGTTAGTTCACATGACTATGAAATGCAAGCGCTGCCATTGCGTCTCTATGAACCAAATGAACACTCCCAACCAACATGGCTCGTTTCAACCAATGAGGGGGTGCTTCTGCTCATGTTGGATTCTGACTAACTGCAGCCATGATTTACATCGGATGTGTGTGCACAAACTAGGGTCAACTCTCGTTAATACGAGGGTTTTGGGACTTAATTATCTCGTATTATCCAGAACCTCATCTTAAGCAAGAAGTATTTTCCTACTCGTATGTGTCGCATGTCGATCGTACTAATTATGTGGCTAATTGTACGGCCCTGTTCTTGTCGACAGGTAATGAATTTGCTTTCAAAACAGTTCGAACATGATCTTTATGAAAGTGGAATATAATTACTAAATGAAATTTTGTCAACTTATGATGAACATGGCGTGCAGCATTGAAAAGAACGTAGTTTCATTCGAAAGGAATACAGCCACATCATTTATCCACGCTAACAATGGCAAAGCTTTTGCCAGTGGCGCACTGTTGGTGGACACAGACATGCTGATTTTTGGACCACAGCCTTCGCTACACCCATAAACAAAGTGTCCCTTACACAGCAACAAGGCACTCTTCACTGTTTTCAGTGAAGCGACAAAACACAGCACTGCCGATAACGATCCAATTCCAAAAGGCATGTCTTACTCTGGGAATCACAGAGATTTCACATTTGTTTCCAACATGTTTTGGATTCCCAAGATTTCTGCACTCACCCCTTCCCATCGGGCATTGTTCCTTTCTTTCTCAAACTGTTGGAACTCTCTCCTGTCGTGGATGTAAGTCAACAGACGCCAGATTAGAAGCAGGGCTATACCCACTAGGATGATGCCGATTACAATACCAAGGATAATCCACAGCACATCAGATTCCCGGGGGCAAACTGCAACAGTTAACAATGGTTGACTTATGTGATGTGGGATATGATATTTTGAACACCTGACGGTATGCATGGCGCCCTCAGCGAAATTGTTCTGTCATATCTGTCTTGATGATGTTTTTCACTTGTTTTCTGAGGGAAGTTAATGGGGACAATGGGATCTTTGCGCGATTAGCCATTTCTGCATTGTGCTGTTCACTGCGTGAGTGCATGTTTTCATGTGATATCATACAACGCTGGCTGATGTGATGTCTAACAGTGAGTGTGACATGCGTTTATGTTGCCCAGTCAAGCGATCATTCTGGGCCAGTGAAAAAAAAGTCAGTATACAAGACAGAAGTATGGCAACATTAAACAATGATCAGAAATGTTTTCTCCAACAAGTATTGCTCATAAAGGCATTCGTACTCATAAAAAAACAGTCACACCTGTCCAGAAGTCAGCTAGCTTGTAAGACTGTGTCAGAATCAGCTATCTTGTGGCTATGACTTCATTTTCTTCCCATGTGTGCAATGTGACAAAAAGCCATAGCCACTGACAGAAGTGTGCACAGTACCATCCACTACTGTTCAGGATGGAGATGATTGATGTGTCACCATTACTTCACGCTCTGTGCCTGTCTTCATATGGAGCTTTCCATTAATACAATTATAGATCTTATGCATTGTCTAGTAGTCAGTCTTGAAGATAATGACAGGATGAGATGGAATTCTTAACAAACAAGCTTTGAGCAAGATATACGTCCTAGCCCATTTTTTCTAAGCTCTTTATCAAGTGGTTCAAAGTCTGGAACATACTTGGCTCCTCGACGGTTTCAAAGTCAGCAACGCCGTTGCCCACATTCCGATATGTAAACTTAAATTTGCAGTTGTTCTCGTCGTAGAAAGTACAAGACTGGAGCCCTAAAGGATCAAGAAATGAAAGCCAGTGTAAAACAATCAACACTCACATCAAGCGGCGTACAATCAATGCAATCCGAGCTATGGATCATTGCCACGAGTAGGCACAGATGGAAATGACTTTCAGGTGGGATTGCTAACTTTTGGTCAGTACAGAGTGATCAGTTATGCAAATGAGATCGTACTTCAATGTTCCATCTGCTGATTGGTTGGTTAGGGTCAGTCAGTATGTACCTGCAGGTCAAACTAACTACAGTCGGTTATAAACTGCAGACTTTGTTCACAAAGAAATATGGATGGCTTTTATAATCAGCTTCCTCGAGGAAACATGTTATTCTCACTACTTTCAACTGCATCAAAAGGTGTAGTTCTGTCTAACATCGAGGTCCAGCGAGCAGTTATGCCCACAGCATCAGAGTCTTTTAGTTAAGAGTTTGCTAAAATATGACACGTATACGAAATATCTATATCAAACTGATGTGAAATACCCATATTACAATAAATCCTCCAAAACTTAGGCGAATCCTCTGAAAATGTTGGATGTCTGACCACAGGTTCATCCTTTGCCAGATTATTTCAATCCACTGACAAGTCACCTGTTAATGCACTGCAAACAATCTCTTCTGCCCCCAAAAACCTACTTGAGTCTTTTTTTAATTCCTTGACCACTGTCACATTGTAGGGGCACCTCAGGCATTCCGGAGTTTTCTTGGAAGGGTTGCTGCTCTTGTATTTGCCTGTATTGTACGCCTGGCACTGTACGCAGGGCTTGTGAAGATCACACTCTTGCGGACACCCCTGATAACAGTAAATATATTAGAATGAAGGATATGGAATGAGTATTTAGAAACTACTGCATAATTGAGGTGATGCCTTGGACTTGTTTTTTTGGAAAGTCTATATAAAATCAAATCGTTAAGTTGAATTGAGCAATTTTACACAGAATATTGCTTCATGCACTTTCGGCATCCAACAAAGCCTGACTGATTTTCAGCTTGACATATTCTGTTTCTTTGAAGAAAACAATTGTTGAAAAGTAAAATCCATTCCACTTTAAGGTCACTCACCTTACAGGTATCGCACGTTTTTCCAAAATATTTCCTGGTGTCATTACAGATGCATTTACCGCACTCACAAACACCCACATTGCTGCATACCAGCTACAAGAAGAATAAAACATTGGACATCAAAACATGTTCCGGGGGTGTTGAGTTTGACTCCCCAGTTTTGTAGCGTGGTGCACTAAATCTATCTCATCTATATAATCAACCTCCTGAGCAGTGTCCTTCCAGCCCTATATGTTTTACTTAATAACTTATTTAGTATATTGATCTACTTGTCTTTTTGTAAATAGTCTTTAGTGTAAATTACCAATAATTCAGCCATATCTTATGGCTACAAATGCTGATTATTTCATAAATCATTAAACCAAAACCATTACAAGAGACCAAGGGTTGAAGATTCAATACATACCCCGTTAGGTGAACGGCAGTTCAGAGAGTTTATCTCACAGCCGCAGTTACTGCCTGACCATCCCTTCTTGCATTCACAATAATTCAGGCCTGTCTTATTGTTGCACTTACACACACCTCTCTCAGGTCCGCCACAAACCAGACCCCTGTAACGTTCACAGGAGAAGTTGTCACACTGGCACTTATCCCCAAAGATTTCTTCCTCTGGATTCTGCAGGGAGAATTAAGTCTTTCAATATCCCCTGGCTGTTTATTAGCGCCTGCTGCTAGACTGGACTTGAACCAGCTACCTAATACCAGCACACTTAACAATCGAGTGGTTCAGATGTCTGCACAAGCAAGCAGGATATTGGGGTTCAACTCCCATCTGAGCAACCTTGTGATTTTTTTTTTTGGCATCTCTCAAATTACACAGAGAATACAGTGTGACAACAGCAGCAGATATCGGATGATATGCCAGATATTTTAATTCAACGTTTCAAACTTTGTTGCAGAAGTTTACTGTTCACGATGTTGAATAACAAAAACAATCAAATCTTCCCAGAAAAAAATCGACCAAACCAAACTAATCAAACAAAACAAACAGAAAGAGGTTGACTTCAGTGGTTCCGCAAACCCTCCACGCTTAATTGTACAGGTTTCGTCAGAAACAGACAATTTAATAAAAATCGCCATGCTTACCGTTCTTGAATTGCACACACATTTTCCACATATGCACGAACCCCTGTCAGAGCACTCCACAGTACTGTTTTGCCTGCATCAAAACATCACAATATTTTCTCCTTTTTTTTCATGTTTTGAATTAGGGAAGGATGCAAAATGAAACGAAGGGTAACTCATGGTTCCTCTCAAGGCCTCTTCCAGGTTTTGTGGGGCAAGAGTTACCCCTTCTTGAATTTTGTGATTTTCCCTCACTAACACTTTTCAATAAGAGGAAACTTTCCCGATAGGCTGTTTAACAAAAGCTGCTTTCCAAGGTGAGCAAACCTATTTGAATTCTTCACATAAATGGACCCCATGAGAATTCCTGAAACTATCCAAGAGTGAGGTTAAGGGCATTCGGGGCTTACCATACGCAGGTGGGGACAAGAGCCTCATATTCCTCAAGGTCGCATGAACATTTGGCCCCAGAGCGTCCCTGGAAACACTCGCAGCCCCCACAGACTTGCGTTCCATTGCCATTACAGATGTCTGGTCCTTCCAACTGAAACAGAAAGACTTCACATTAACTCCTTGGGAATCAGGTTGGTGTAGTGGTTCTTTCCTCACCTTCCCGCGGCTCGGTCCATGTGTGGATTGGGTTTTTTCAGTCCCTACTTGATTCCATGAGTTTTACCCAGAATATTCCTCTGGGGTTTTCCTCCCACCTTTAAAACTCTATCTGCTTCTCACTGTTTCTTCTCAACAGGTTTTTTCAGGCTTGCGAGCTACAGAGTCTAGGACACTGTTGAGAAATCCCGGGTGTCATTACCAGAAATAAATAATAACATTAATAATAACATCAGCAAATTCACTCCTGCATTCTGCATAGACTGTGGTATTGCTTAAAGGTTCTCCAAAAGAGGGAAAAAAGTTAACCTTGAAACGATTTCAATGTTGCTTACTTTTGTGTCTGTGCAGGCACAATCACACACTGCCTTGACTGTTATTTGTAACGATTCCTTAAACGCTGTTGGGCCTACAGAAAACCTGAAAATGAAAAATAACCAGGTTGCACTATTTGCTATAGGTTCCCACAAAATGAATTGTTTGTTTTACTGTGTCAGTTTGACATGCTTGATGAAAACTGACATTATGCAGGTACAGAATATTTGCATTAAGCAGGATTCTCTTAAAGGTTTTTAACTCAAAATGTGGCTCTGGTGACTTGTGACTCCTTTTTTAGGTCTGGTCATATTTCTCTGGTTAAATAATGTTCCAGCTATTTTTATGTGGATACCTTTATCAGACATCTCAAATCAAATTACTATTGTGCTTGTTAAAAATGTTAAAATATGTACCGTTTACATTTCTGGACATAAAATTAGATAACACTCCTGTCCCTTTGACAATTCATTCATTTCGAAGAAACAAACTACTCACGTGAATTCTTGGCGCGGCATACCACAAGTTTTATTTGACATGGTGATGTCTAACGCGAAAGAGACATTTTTGCCCAGTTTCAGATCGCTACACTCTTGCATTCCTTTCTGCGGTTCACCTTCCAAACAGGTGGCTGTGTACTCAATATCAAAGAGATCAGCTTGGGCGTCATCTTCTACCTTCACACCAGATGTGATATTCTGACAGAAAATGAAACAAAAACAACCACCTGCATTTCATATACAGGTTTCAGACTTTCAACTTTACACAAATAACCCATTTTTGTCACAAACTACAAAGGATTTGATGCCAAAGTGCTATATCCCAACAATAACACTGACATACAAATCTGCAAATGACTGACAGCCCCGGTGGCATTCCAAAACTGTGACCTCCTGATAACAGTGCACCAGTCACTACTCACAAGATAAACTCCTTTGACAAGTTCCACAACGTTGGAAGAATCTGCTGTCAGTTGCTCCACTTGGCTCTCATGAAAGAACTTAGGTAAATCCTGGTGAGAAAAGACAAATGCAAAAAGATCAATAAAAACTATGGTGGTATCAACACTGAAATCACGTCTCATTCTTGCCTGTGAACTTTCAATTTGACTTGAAGCAGTCAGGCACCCTCCAAAGGTTACAAGCGAATCTGCTGACCTTGGCACTAGAAAGTAGATTACACATTGAAATCTAACCGCTCAAAATCTTTCCAGACACTCAGCAAAAAGGATAAGTAAACCAAAGAGGGAGACCGAAGAAATCTGTCAAAGATGTCACCCATGGTTAAAGCATGTTTGTGATGGGTAGAGACCTTAATGAATCTTGCCAAATGAAAGACTGAAGAAAAAAACACTGGAGATGTTCTCTGCACTTTAAAGGGACATCAAGTGCCCTGTTTAGTAGACATGGCTGGGATCTATCTTCCTATACCCTACAAAATCCTCCCAAATTTTGCAAAATGTTTGAAGATGTTGGAGGGTAAGGTCAAAGTGAGATATCATCAAATTCTTGATGCATGGGAAAAGCAAATGACCACAATTTTCCCAGCCAAATGGAAAATAATCAATTTCCTCGTCACATGTTAAAGAAAAGAGCAAACTAAAATTACAGTGCAGATAAAATTAACAGAAAACAAAACACAAAATAAAATGAACAAGCAAAGATTAGAACGTACTGTGTAGAACACCATCGGGTCTGCTTCACCCGGCCGAACCTTGCCGATAGCGAATATCGGTAAGATGCTGTTTTCCTTCATCTTGCTACTGAGCTGGCTAATGGACGGATAATCCTGCAAGTCAAATAAAGATCAATAAAGACTGTAATTTAATCTGTTGCCTATGAACCGATGATTGACCCCGTTAAATGAAAAACTGAAGTATGTAGGACCTTAAGTGGGCTCTGAAAGGTCAGGAAATTTGATCGCGTGTTAATTGGATTGGCAAATACGGGCAAGTCGCAATACAGTGTGCTGCGAGAGGTTACCACAAAAAGGCAATTTCTTGAAGTGCATTGGTAAACGAATGACAAATTCTATTCCCCAGCTGTCGATGAAGAACTTGAATTATTCCCGATGCTGCCTGGGAAGAAGTTTCGCAAGAGTTAAGAAGTTAAGCAGAGCAGGGAAATTGGGCCCTGGCCTAAGAGAGAATCCGAAATACACCGTACGTAGAGCAGCCACTTTTCAACGGTAGAACCTAATCTCTCATCTACATGTAGTTACTCTCTCCAAGTTCACGCACCTGTTCACTAGAGGCCGTGTACTCCATGGTGTTGGGATCCATGTGGCATTTCCCATCATTCAACTTCACAATGCCTGCAAGCTGTTAAACAAATAACCAAACAAAGGAGAACCACACAATTCATACATGTACTTGCAGCAATGTATAATTTGTTTAAATATCAGAAAGCAATGATAAGCCAGCCCGGAATGGGAAAACAGCGTCACAAATTAAACTGAGAACAAAACAAAACTTGAATAAAAAACCTGTAATATCTCTAAACGACTCAATGTGAGGAAACATTACAAAAGAGGAACACCACCCCACAAAAGATTAGACATTACAAATTATTAACTCTAACCTAGGGTGGATGTAAAATCATATTAAAAACGGAGGATTTGGGACTGTTCGGGCTATCCCGAACTTTTTATGTGAAGTATCACAAAAGAATTGACGACATTGAATAAAAATATCAGGCTTTCACAAGATATGTTCGTAACAAGAGAGAACTTTCCAACACCTTGAATTAACTTCATAACTACAATGCCCCTTCTGGACCGACATAAAATAAACTGACATCTAAACTCTGCGACATGATCATTAAAGCATAAGGTCTTTGGCCAACTAACCTTGCCGTCCCCAGCAATGTGAAACGGTGCATCCGTAGAGTAGAGCAACATGTGTCTTGCTCTATCTCTCCAACCAATCTCTTCCTGCAAACAGGGGTAAGATTAGAGGAAAATGGATTATCCATAAAATATATCACTTGAGGTTTTGAGGGCGTACAGGTCCCATGGTATATATTTGTGCTTACCTATAGGTATCGTAGCCCTTGATATACCCAATACTCAACTTCATCTCCGACTGGGGCTTCATTCCCAAAACCAATCCCCGATTGTGTGCCTAAAGCATTTAAATTACTTTGGATTACTGTAATTTAGGGCTTTCTTGCATCTTATTTAATGTTTTGTGGCACTATTAGACTGATTACTGAGCTTACAGCTTCAGGGTCAGCTAGTAAAAAACGGTTGAAGCCTGAGACGGAGCCGAAGTTGAGTATTGGAAAACAGCCTATGCAGCTGAAAACCTTCAGTGTATAACTTTGAGACTTGTCTGGTGACCAAACTTCACCATACCGTGCATACAGTAGCTTGCATCAAGGCATCCAATCCACCCTCTGGATGATCAAGGTTTCCCGAAGCATCAACATTTCCAATTTCTTCCTAAAAAGTGAAAACACGAAAACGATTACTAGAAACTTTTACGATATTCAAAGGTACAAATGGATTTAATTTGCATTTTTTTTTTCAATGTAATTTTTTTGGGGGGGCTACTTACTGCAAATCGACTCGTCACTGATGTAAGTGGAAGCACATTCCTAAATCCAAAAGGAGGATCACAAGTTGCACCATCCAAACAAGGATTCTGTAATCTGAAATATCCAAAGTGACATTCTACCAATGAACACTTGTCAAGTTCCACAACAGTTAGAAAATTATTTCTAATAGACTTGCCTGTTTACATACCTTATACAAAAGTTTTCTAATGGAACAAAACAAAACAAAAAACTGATAAACACTAATTTTGTTTTATTACAAATAATAAAACCAGTCCTTACTTTTTTTCCAATATGTCCACAAACGGCATTTTAACCTTGTCCACAAAAGCACCGTATCCCAGCCGAAAATCTTTGGTTATATTTCCCATTACCTTGGCTGAAAGAAGAAATGGTCTCATATTAGAATAAACCAGAACAATTTAAATTTCACGCTCGTTATTCCCTAAGAGATGAACACGCCAAAAAAAGCTGGGCAATAGAAATAGCGTATGCCACCACCTCCAGTGATGATGATGAGGAGGAGGATGATGAGTATAGCAGATGAACGGCCAGGGGGGGAGGGGATGAGCGGCTGACTTTGTATATTTAACTTGAAAATAATCCATTAAACGCTCCACTATTGGTGCATGTCTCTGATCACACTGCCAGACATCTCAAGGTCTGCAATTGTTTACAGTTGGCTGGCTATATTTTTGGCAACGAGAATGCAGTTTCAGTGTTTGTTTATAGATATTCCTTGTTCTCGGGTATTTTATGATTGCACCATATCCTGTGTTATGTCTTGCTTGTGCTGTCACAGCCAGTTCCTCATGTGGGGACAGATCCAAGGGGGCCAACAGGGGATATGTACCCTCCCCCCATAAAAAAGAGCCTACAAACTTTCTTTTCAAAAAATGATGGGTGATTTTGGGGTCTTTTTCATTTCATGAAAAAGTCCAAAATGTGACCTCCTGTCTCAGAAAGGCAGTGAAAGGTTACCTAAATAAAAAGTCAATTTCTCCCCCCCCCAAAAAAAAGGTTCTGGATCCATCCCTATTTCCTCAACAACTCTATTAAATCCAACTCCCAGAATGTCTCTGCTGAAGCCTTTCCTGAATTCTCCATTAATCCCTGAGCCATCAACTCCCATGTAAAATTTTATGGAGCCTACAAAATCCTCCAAAACTTCTTGGTGAATTGTTAAGGATCTGGAAGGTTAAGTAGCTAAAAGTTTCCTACTTTCCAATTTTTTTCCTCAGAATTCCTTAGGCTCAATCTTCCCTGACTTGTTCTCTTCAATAAAAAAGTAATGTGCATATCTTCATGTACATTCACATCTAACTACCCAAGTGCACTGGAAAATTTCTTCTATTTAAGGAATTTGTTTTTTCCCCGTTTACTCACCAAGTTTATCGCCAAGTCCTTTTAAACTCTCCAAGTCATCAGCCATAGACTGTGACAAGTCCATCACGTAATATAAATCCACAGGAAAGTCTTCCGCTTGCCGGATGTTCAGTTGAACCCTTGTTGGTTCACCTGTACCAATTAAGTTAAAACATTAGCATTAAGCATCTGATTAATTTAAGTAGCATTTAAGGAGCAAGTCCAAACCTCAAACCACAAACTAAACCAAAGAAAAATACAACTACATTGATCTGACCTCAACCACACAGGTCAGTCGGGCCCTATATGTATGTGAGGATATATGCTGATATATATCAAAAATAAACACACTGATTGACTTATTTTCATCCTACAGCATGTTGCACACATGTACCGTGACTAGTTTTATATCCTCCAAATCATTTCCCCTATACTAAACTAAACAACAGGGAGGATATGTAACCACGAGGGACATTTCCAGGATAATCAACTGCAGAGTAAAAAAGAAAGTTTTATTATCAAGATTCTCAGTCAGACTGCATTCCCCCATAATGCATTCTGGCTTTTCGGTCCATAACACATCAAACGAACACAATGAGCTTCCTGTTTTCAATGGTGACCCCCCCCAATAAAAGCTGTCTTTCAAATTTCACAGTTTACACACAAATTTCCTGTGAGACTTAGATGGAAGCACAGCAAACTAAAAGAACTTCATGTAGCTTGGAATATGAAAATGCCCACTGGTTCGATCTATTGTCTGGACTCTTGTAACCTTCAATCAATGCAGGTCAACAACAACAAGAGAACCACACTATTCAACATATCGTATTGTCAATGACTATTTCACTCACACTACTACTGTCTCCAACTTTTCCACACATTCTATTATCCTTACTTACTGCATCTCCAGTAATGGCCATCCTATGCTCTTTTTTTTTCAAACCCTGTTAGCATATATTTTGTCAGCACTTTCTCATACTAGTTTTAGTGGTGTGTGTGACAGGTGATGACACAGACATAATTCTGTTCTTGGGAAGGCTGTGGTTTATTTCTGGGACATACTATGGGGTTCAGCCAATGATCCAGATAACCTCTGGGACCTCATGTAGTTTGCAGCAGTGAACAGGAATGTGCAAATCAAAGCATCCAACACAGACACATCAATTGTCCCCATGCAATTTTTTTTTCTTTCTCAACATGAACTCCCTGGGTAGCCATCAGTTTCCTTCGACTTATGGCTTGGGCCATGTTTTAAATAATGCAAGTCCAATGTAAATCCTTGTCTAAAATATTTTTAGTATCAGTTTCCACCTGCTCACATGTGGGAAAATTTGCTTCACAGATTATAAGAAATGTATTAATGATGACAGACACAAAACTCCTGGTGCTGGTCAATGAAAATAATTGTCAGTTATAACAGAATCCCTTTTAATGTTTAAGAGTTTTTCATGGCTGAAAAATACATGTATTACCAAACAACAGCATGCAAAAAGGCACTGATTATCTGGAGTGATCAGCGTATGCAGTCAAGTTCTCTCCAACACAGGGAGGTTTTTTTTTGGGGGG
This sequence comes from Acanthaster planci, assembly GCF_054643075.1. Classification (NCBI taxonomy): domain Eukaryota; kingdom Metazoa; phylum Echinodermata; class Asteroidea; order Valvatida; family Acanthasteridae; genus Acanthaster; species Acanthaster planci. The sequence goes on from NC_141793.1 coordinate 12,624,375, forward strand.
GGGAAGAGGTTGGAGACCCATATGAACAACAGCAAAATCTTTTGCTAGTGGAAAATTTCTCGTGGAAAGCAGACTCATCATTTCATGGAAGGTAAACAACTTCTCCAATCTCGGGCTGATGAATATGTTCACTTTACCTGGTCTCATTTCCAGGATTATCTTCTGCGGGTTGACTTGAACAATTTCTCCGGTGTCACCTGCATCACTGAGAGGTTTGGCCTGTGGGCAGGGCCAAAAGAAAAGCAGAAAGTGTACTCTTCATCGGCCTGCACAATGTAAACTTTGTCTGAATTGAGACTAATGTCATCAAACAAAAGTCCCAATCAGGAATTCAAATGTCAATGAATTTCATTGAGTTTAACACTGACTTTTCAATTTTTACTGTACAATGTTGACTGTGTGTCTTTCAAATGCTGGAAAGATCTAGGCCTACATGCACCAATTTAATTTAGATAATTTATTTCTCCCCCCCCCCAAAAAAAAGAGGATCAATGAAACCTGGCAGTTTTGGGGGGAAGAGGGTCTTTTTTGAACTTTAATACTGAAATCTTGAAGTCTACCACGTGTCACATACAGTCAATTACATGTACATTAGCGTTAATTCCCTGGGCTGATGCGTGAGTTCATGTAGCAGAATTTAACCAGCGTATGAATGTTACTGAAAAACTGAAGGAGGGCTTTGGTTGCAGGGGTTGAACAAGACGAAGTCTCCAAGAAGAGAATCCAAGAAAAGTCTGCACAGTAAAGCACCTTCTAATCTGGCACAAACTACGGGCACGATTTGGATTTTTGCAGACAGGTCGTTATTGTTCTCCATTAAATTCTCTGACCTGGGTTCAAGCTTCCCTCAGGTTCACATGTGGGTTGCATTTTACAGACTAACTAGGCTTTTTTTGTGGTTTTATCTTGACTTGAAATGTTTGGTCTAGCTCCCTTCTGAGAATTGTTTACTAGTCCAGAAGAGAGCAGTCCTACTGACAACTACCAAGAGATACCGGGAGTCAATATCTCACCTCTACTATTGTGAGTTTATTCTTGGGAGAATTAAGGCCTTCTTTGCAGCCTCTTCGCCGAAGGTTCTCAACAAGATCACACCTTGAATAAGATTCATCATCAAATTCCTACAAAGAGAAAAAAAAAATTCAGACCGACCTTCAGAAACATTTTTCTCCACAAGAATTTCACAAACTATTTTTCAGCTGGTTGTGAAATTCCTACTTCAAGTTGATTTTTAGTTGAAAACGAGAATTCAATACTTCCACGAGTCTATCTATAACCATCTTGCAGTGAATGTGATTTTCACATCAAGGATACCAATCACATTAAAGATGACACTGTTGATGTAATTAAACCATCCACAAAAAAATAAAACATGACCTCACAGACTGGCTCGTGATCAACAGTTCTACAGGTTGAAAGCTTGGTACTGTGAATGTGCCATGTTGCTTGGTCATAAACCCTAATCATGCAGGGACTTGATCATGGACTAAGGTAGCTTGGGATCAAAGGTCAAGAACAGTGCTGCTGTCATGAAGCCAGCTGCACTATCCGCTTGTGGTTTTTCTATCTGCTCCAATGATTCACACAACTCTGACATAAATGGGGTCAAGTAATCCGTGATTTTTATCACAGTCCTCTCATATTATTTATTGCTATATTTAAACAAAGTCGACATTAATTCAAAAATGCCCTGGAAATTAAAATACTAACAGACCATCAGGAGTGTTGGAATACACATCAGAACACCAGGAAATATGCACAGAAAGATCAACGTGAGGAAAAACAGGACAAAATACACAAAGCTCCAATACATCTTCTTTCTGTACTAAAATTGAAAGCGGAATCGTCAGAACCTCCTCCTGCTTTTCAAATACAGCACAAGTTTGGTTTTGATTCATTTGATTGACACCAAGGCACATGTACACTTGTGCAATTGTGATATGTACATGTAGTGTGCATGATTTGTAATCCTGTTTATCTCAGTGTAATCATTTCAGTTTATCTAATCAATCACCTTGGAAACATAGCAACTGACCCTATGATCACATTTCCAACCCCCAAATTCTTTGCAATTTTTCTCCATGATACATGTGTGAAGGCATGCTTGCCAGCAGAAATGCTGAGAGGCAAAAATTCTCTTGCCGCTTCTGATTTCAGCTTGACTCTTCGCTACAAAACTAAAAAAAAAGAGATTTTTATTTCATAAGAAGATGGTAACACTGGAAATCTTACCGTGGACTCACACCATCCGCATTGTGGGCTTTTAACGATACATTCATCACAGCTCTTGGCAGTTGTGCACATACTGTCTGTAATAGCAGCTAGAAAAAAAGGGAAAAAAAAGGAACCCGAAATATATTTATACTATGGATAATCCTCAATGGATGCCGTCTTTGTAGGAACATTGCAACTGCTTATACAACACCAACAGGTGCGTGTGCACATGCTGTGCAGAATGTTCTAAATTTGCGTGCGTACTGATGCAGTTAGGTTCGAAATACGGCACAGCCCGTGCGCGTCACAAAAATTGAAGTTAAAAAATGCCGATGCACGTGGCAATCCGTGGGAAGTGACTTCTTTTGAGAGAGGCCTATACAGGCATTTCTTCACTGTCAATGTGACAAATAATACTATTTTCTTATCACAATCTATCAAAGATGTGGTTTGGAATATCTCATGTATAAATGACATACGTGTAACGTATACACACAATGCATGTATACGTAAATAACAATTTCATGTAGATGTAGCTAGTAACAATGTCATATACTGGTACAAACCGGTAGATGAATGACGAGATTTTGAGATACTGATGAATAAATGGAAGCCAAAAAAAACCAACCATTTTGTGAGATTTTGTTGATTTTGGCAGTAGAAGATGTGGATTCTGCTGATTTCACCAGTTCCCCTATTGTTGCCTAATCAGGCAAAGATCAGAAAGGTGCCGAGACAACCTTTGAACTTTATTAACGGAAATGACAGCTCCAGAGGATGTTTGGACACTGTAAAAAACATTTGAATTTCAACCACAGGTATGTACATCTATTTCTGATACCAAAAAAGGTGTAAGAATGGGAGGTATATTCTACATGTGACTCAGAGCAGCACATATCATCAAGCATTCAGGCATTTAATACCAACTTTCCAGATTAAACTTACATATTCTTTGAAAGAGAGAGAGAGAAAAAAAAGAGATGTCTGATTGTTTAGAGTGACATTTTATTTTCAGTGGCTTTGTGCATTGCATATACAATCTGTGGGCAAGCGATTTTCATAACTCTGTCATTCAGTTCTCTGAAATGAAATCAAAGGTTGATAAACCACAACCAAAGGGCAATAAGCCCTACATCATGTTTCATTCACTGAATGAAGAAAGACTTCTACCAACTTGACTGTGGATGACCTCGTAGCATGGGTGTAGAACAAAACCCACTATATTATGTACATGTGGGAGTGTCAGTCCATGCCCTGTCTCTGTTGCAAATAATGACCGGCCGACCGGTATCAATGCCATGAAAAGCCAGTTTTTGCTGTCGTGGAGAATTCATTGAAAGTACAAGTACTTACAACCACGGAAATACTTCTGACCTAACTGCTCTTTTACTAAACGTGGCCATGTTAGAACAGACATTGGCAGGTGTTTTTTATACACTGTACATTTACATTTCCTGCATATCTTATCTCAATACCTGTACCTGTACATTTGTAATTCAAATATCAATACGGAACACAACATTTACCATTCACAACATTGCCTTATCACCTCAAGGTTCAATCGGTGCATTTTTTATTCCAAATATAGCAAGACTCCATCTCATTGGTGAGTTTTACATGAGGAACGGAGCTTCTCAGCCCCTGGAAATAATTTGTGGACTATCCACGAAAATCCAATTATCACCGAATTTACAGAATTATAATCTGATAATCTGATCAAGTGAAGGCTGTGACACCTGGGATCCGTGTATGTTCTCACACAAAGACACGTGCAAGCTTGGAGGTACACCAGTACAAATCTACTGATTGGAATTTTGTCAACGATTTGTCCCACGCTGCTCCCAATTCTGCCAAAATCTGCCAAAAGCTTTTGTACATGGAGGATTTCCATAAGTAAGATTTGAAGCTTTGCAAGATGGAAGTTACATTACATAAGATGTAGGGCTTGCAGGTACACCATGGTATCAATCTCTTTTTGGAAGAGGTGTGGTTCTTAGTAGAACCGGTAAGTGTTAACTTGACGTATCAGCCAGGGTGCTCTGGTCGTCCTCAGGAAATGAACTAAAAGATTATCAACCCAATTCCAAAAACTAAGAAGTTCTTCTAATTCAGTTTACATTTAAGGCATGAAATATAATAAACTGTGAATCTGACGTGTTTCTCTAATGTTGTCAATTTCTGACCTTCAAGTTCTGATCTTTTCCTATACACATGAATAACACAAAGCACGTACATGTATGTACTGTTAGTCTGTTACTGCAATGGAAGAATACCTTTCATTGTGCAAGTCAGCTGCTTTGCTGAGGTATTTTTGTCTTTTCTTTGTAATACTGGCTTTCAGCATGCACTGCCCATGGTATGCTACAAACTGCACCTTTTCAAATCAGCTAATAGATGACAATGACACCGTACCTGAGTTAGAAATAAAATCTCTACCGATCACATCTACCTGCACCTGTATTCCTGTACTCCATTCTAACCCTAAAAACCAATTTTGTATGCAAAGTAGCTTTGCGCATAAACCAATCTCTTCATTTCCTATAATTTAATTCCTAAAGTGCTTATTTCATTTTATGAGATGCTCCATACTCTATCTCAAGGGTCAATCCCATTAAGCCTTGTGTTCCATTCAGACATACGCATACATCCAACCGGCTGCTGTCACCTTATAAGGTAAGCCAATCACCAGTGTACATAGCTGGGTATCCTCGACGACCGTATGCTACATCTGCACAACCTATTCTCCTTGTGGTCAGTACACATTCAGCTCTGTGCACGGTTTCCTCCTGCAGTGCACTTCCTTACTCAACAAAACCATCTCAAGGATGGTTTCGCTGGTTCCATGAGGACGAGGAGTCATCATCCAACCGTGCTCAGTGCACTGCTGAGGCTGGCTACGACCCAGGTCAATCAGACGGGCATGCCCGCACTGTGAATCACGGCAGGCATAATGCATTACTAATGCTCCTTACTCCGAAATGAACCAGCGTTTTGCATCGACATCTTCATTAATCACAAGCCGGGGTCTAATGCTTAATGCAGTGGCCTCAACATTTTGTGGGGAGGAAGGTTAATGGAATCTCCATGGAAGGAATGTTAGATGACAACATTCGGATGCTCAGCAAAAACGTCACCATCCTTTTTTTTTTTTTCAAGAAGTATTTTTAGCCTGCCACATCTTTTGTTTCTCAGATTTAGCCTCTCAAAAACAATACAAGTACTTCTTGCATAATCGTTGGCATCTCACAGTAGAACACTTGATGTGTTAATCACCACTCCATGGTGTAGATGAAACTATGCAAAGTACATCTTGTATTAACCTCAAAAACAAACAGGAAGTCATCTCTGGTAGTGTGGGTGACAAGGCCATATAGGGCACACCTGTGTGTTTATTCAGGTACAGACTAGAGGATTAGTCACATGACCTTTAACTGAAACTGTATCATCGGGTAGATCTAAGTGAAATTATCAGGATGTACCTGTTTTACTCTTTATTTTTTCACAATGCCCACAGCCTTCAAGTTCATGTATGCACCAATATCATTTTTCATGACTGAAAAGACACAGTTATTCACTCTGGGGCAGTAATGTGTGACTAAGCTGACTGAAGGTTTGTAAACTTTGTATAATTCACAATGCACATGTAGCACAATTCCTAGACTCCTTGGTCAATGTACCTACACAATGCTGCCGTTTCATTTATAAATGTGCATGCTGACAATGTAATGTACCTTTGCTCTGTGGTAACACTGCAAGCGATTTAATTTAGTCTACTCTGGAAAAGAACCAAATATATTTTGCTACGCCAAATGTTCTGGAGTCATAAATTTACTGCAACTAGAAACCGAATCCTGTTCATATCATACACACTGTAACTTGATGCCCAGGCTTTCTCTTTTCATGATAATTAATTGGAGTTGGAGAAATTGAAAACCAGAACATGAATATTCATGGCATCCCTGTGCCACACTAAGCAAATGTAAACAATTACAAAATATGACCCTTTATATAATGTGCTAAAGGCCAATAACGTCAATGCAAAGCTGAACATGTATGTTACAGGTGCATGCGTAACTCTTATTAATTTTTAAACAAATTCCAAAGTACATGTACATGTAAATATTAAGTGTAATATATTGACATCCATATGTAACAAATGCTTCAAACTGTAATTTCAAATTATAATTTTTCTTTGCTTTAGTCAATTACTCCAAGACACACATATCTTCAAGAATAACTAGCAGACATTCCAAATCGATCAGGATATATCCAATTTTTTTTCAATGCACATGTACAGAATATGTTGAGAAGGGCAGAGCACAGAGAAAGGATACTGCTTTGAGTTACATGTAGGCTTTTAATTTGACCATCATTACATTTGACTTATTTGAACATTCTCTATACCTAACGGCTCACCAAACTTCCTGTTTGCGATAACTTAACAATTGATTCCCCACTGATTGAGTGCTGAGGTCATGATGAGGTCACACAAACATGCACAAAGTGTGTGACCCCAGCGTGACCTTGTGGAGGTTTCAAATTCAATGGGCAAAGAACAAGCTTGATCACAGAAATCCTTTCCCTTCTCCTATCAAATGGAAAGTTGGGGTGACAGGTCACACATGTAAACGGTGTTTTAACCAGTCCCCTGTTCACCTTGCATTGCAAATCCACCTAATGTGAAAGGCCAGGCAGGAGGATGATTGAAGGCCCTTGGAACATTGCTGCTTACCATGTTTGGATTTTCAAGGCTGCCAAGTTACAAAATGTATGCAAGGCCACACAGTGTACAAACCCTATATAAATTCATTATACTATTGAACAATCTTTATTGGTACAGCGATCTACCATGTTCTGAACATAATGTACTGTACATGTACATGCACCTGTCTTCAAACTGGACATAAACTTGGACACATAGAAAAAGATGATGAAATTGAATGAAGAAGAATTCGATGAAACTCGGACAATTTTCTCTTACAATGTCTTGTAACTCATGTTGACAAGGATAATGTTACTTAAACAATACCTACTTTTGGGAAATGCAAATTGGTTAATTACATGTGACACACGAAGTTTACACAATGTAGAGTCAATTTTCCTCCGAAATGAGAGGAACAGGAAAGACGAATTTCAGACGCAGCGTTCAAATATTCAGAATCTGAAAACAATCATCGATGTGGATTTATGAGTCATCATGGACAGCCTTTGAATTCTACAAAGCATAGTCAGCATACAAAGTGTGCACACGTGCGTACATACAGTACATGTACAGTGTAGTAAAAGGCATGCAGGCAAAAGCATGGGAGTGGATGTGCATGCGTGTACATTGATGCTGACAGGTACCGTACATATGGGTCATTTGTATACTTACACTTCATATTTTGTTGACCATTTGGATAAAGAAAACATGTACATGTATAGCATTTCAGCATTCTTCCTTACGGGCAAAACCCATTGATTATCAAAACTAGAATGGATAGGTTCAAGGAAGGTCCCCAAGTGGGGGGCCAACCACATCATGCAGACTTGAAGGGACTACTACTCTTGGGTTACCGAGAACACCGCTGTTGAATTTCACAGTTCAAGAGCCACAGTTCTGGATCAGACCATCTGGTATCAGTTTCATGAGCAGGTTAAAGTGAAACTGTCAAATTGTTGTCCCATAAATACATGTACACTGAGCAGGTTTGCTTGTCAACACAACAAAGAAATCAAGAAAGAAGAAGGAAAAAAGCATTTGAAAGACAACGCCTATTTCTGTTTGGTTTTGCTTTGTTTTACATGTATATACCCATTGCTTCCTTTTGGACTCAGTGTACTTTCAAAGCGAGAGATCCATGTAACATACCGTAAGTGGAATCATCTCTAGGGATCTGACAGGACTTCCTATGGATTGAAGCCAATTCATGACATAATTATCTGTTCAGTGAAGACGATATTTCCTTCACAGCAAAACACATTACCACCATACCAGACGAAGTGGTATTTATTGGTTGTCAATTGTCATTACTTGAGACCATTTTTTAGGCCTTTTTGTCCAACACATACAGTACCGGTAAATATGCTTCTGATGCATGTAGCTCTATAAGAGTAGACACCCCGTCATCACATCTTACTGTCCACATCGGTGGACTGTCACAAAAGGATTTGGTGTCATCGTGAGATCAACTCATGTCAGTTTGCTTCTATTGCAGAATCACAGAACCTTGACTTCAAACACAGCGGAATTTTCTCATGCGATACATTTTAATCAGCCCCACATGTATGGCATAATACTGAATGACAGGTTCACGAGTGGCATCAAGTCATGTATAAGGCTGTGCCCAAATTACTTGGCTGTGGCTCAAAATTATGTGTAAGTTTATGGTAGTGGCTGCAGCCAGTTCCCATAGGGTTGTGTGTATTTTCAAGCCACAGCAAAGTGATTCAGACACGGCCTTAGAGATTTAACAACCAAATGGCTATAGCTTGTTCAAGGGAAATTTAGTCACCAGCTCACTGAGAAATTCTATTTTTTTTTTTTTTCACAGTTCGGATCATGGAAGGAAAGGTACATGTAACATCTGATGTTCCACTGTGTCTGGAAAGTGGATGGTTTTAACGAACTACACTTTTGAACTTGGCTTCAGCGCTGGATGCAGGATACACTTTCCAATAGGAAGTAAGACGTTAAGATACATGGTTGGAACTAAGTTGAGAATTCTGACCAATGGAAAGTTATTTTGAGAGCAAAACTAAACCCGTGTGGCAAGAGCTCCCAAGGGAGTCCAAGTTCCATTTTCTTTATGTTCACGGGGAATCCGCCCTGAATTGAAGACCACCCCCAAGCAGCAAAAGAAAGACAGATGGTTGTAAGTTTTCCAAGCGGGTTCTTGCAGGCATTCTGCGTGTATGCAAAGACCGTACATTAAGGAATAAAATTTGACTCTGCTTTCAGTTTATTTGGGGACACGTCGCCCTCATCACTTTCTGATGGCTGATAAAGGCCAACTACTTTGGGAAAAATTAGTGATGTCCGTTTGTGAAACTCTTCCCTAAGTT